>NW_028281010.1:640000-940000 GCF_059751285.1 Brachycentrus maculatus
TCGTCATACGCTTTTAATGGCAACCGATTAAGCAACTGACTAGTTTTAGCAACAGTCTAGGTTTTATGTCTTTGCAAAAATGATCTTATCCATTCAGAGCCTGGTACGTTGTTCTTTAATATTCGTACTCTTCTGCCAAATCTATCCAAATAGGCTATTAGAATGTAGCGAATGTTAAAAACACTCACTGGGAAACCGTACTCACTCATGTCTACTATGCAGTTAATGAAGGATTGCTCTTCGCCCTTGTCACATATCGGAGGTTTTCCCACAGGTTTTGTGTGCTGACCTTTGAGTTTATAGTTAATCGTCCTTCTGGGGATTTCAAAAATTTATTCAGCCTTTCTTTGACTGATTGTACCATTTCGAATGGCCTCCAAACACTGCTCCACTCTCTTCGGTGTAAAATCGCATTATCGTCTGGCATAAGGCCGCTGTTTGTGTGTTCTTGACATTTTTGAAAAAAATATACCATCAGGAATTAAGTAAGTACACAAAACCAATAGATATTTAGCAAACATGTCAAGTTGTATTAGCCGTTTTAAGACTTTTCATCAAATTAATTAACTATGGCCTTTTGTGGATACTTTGCACTTGGTGCAATGTTACCCCAAATGTGGTCAATACAAGTCAGTTCTTAAAAAAATATTATTTTTACATAAACTTGACAACGTAACTAAAAAATACAGCATTTGAGAAAAGCAGGGCCTATCTACCTACGATTTAGAGACCACTCACTTGTTGTAACTAGTTTCAGTATACTGATTCCACTGGATTTTTTCGGACACAATTTTCAGACAGAAAACTTACTTTACGTTCGGACAGGAAAAACGCATTGAAGCAATAGCGACCGACTGTTACCTCTGTAAACTAAAAAGTAGATTGAAGTGCCATCTATCAGAAACAATAGAAAGTAGAATGAAAAATGACATGTATCAGAGATGACCAGCTCTACAATTTCTTTACAGAAGGTGGTGCAAAGTATCACCCATGGTGCAAAGTATACCCACTTTACGGTATATATATATATATATATATATATATATATATATATATATATATATATATATATATATATATATATATATATATATATATATATAACGTGGTAATATTCTTCTTTGTAAATTAGTGGGTTTATAATAATAAAATGAACAATGTGTTGCTTTCTAATCAAAGAAACGACAGTAAAAGTTTATTCTAAAATAATCTTTTATACATTACATATAATATGACAGTTCACAATATTTTGCTATCCGAAGTTCTTTTGTTTTCTCCAGTGCGACGCATGCGCGTCTGGTGGTAGATTTTCGCGATCTGCTTTACCGACTGTCACAACATTTAGAGTCGGTACTATATATAGGTACTTAATAAAATCTATAGGTAGGTATTTTATTGCATATATATATATATATATATATATGTTTATATATATATATATATATATATATATATATATATATATATATATATATATATATATATATATATATACATATATATGATTTTGATGCGGCTTCATACTGTTTTTGGGTGATTCTATTCGTAGCTCACATGTTATCGTCTGAAGTTGACGTATTTGCTGAGCAATGCCAATTTAGGAGTTTTTCACGTTTTTTAAATCATATTTTCATATGGTGTACGGAGTGCGTGGAAGTTTTTGTAATTTTCTATAATCTAACTATGAGTATTTCAATGTTTTAGAATTAGTACATAAACCCTGATGATGACAAGGTTCTTGTCGAAACCGGTTGGATAAAGTGTACCAATAGAAAGTGGTTTAAACAAAGTTGTTTTATTTTATAAAGTTTACGCCATTTCATTTATTTTTGTAATTAATAAAAACACAAATATTTCTCTTTCAATAAAAAAAAATCATATAAAAATAAAAATAAATGGGCGCAAAGCAAATACAGAGTAAGTATTGTGTTAGTTAGTTAGGTGGTTTTGATTTCAACGATCGATAAGGCGCTGGAGAATCATAAAGAAAAACCTGATATCGCTCACTCCTTTCAAGAACGTCATAAATCATAAAACTTTTTTAAAGTTTAAAAATATAACACAATGCATTAAAAATAAATATCAGGCCACCTATTGAACAGATCTTTTTAGGTAAAACCTGAAGATTTTTTCTCCATTTGAAAAATATTAAGTATATTTAAAAAATATATTAAACAATACCATTTCTTCAAAATGCAAAAACAACACTTTCTGCCCTGTAGCGGGTAAATATTAAGTTAAAAATATGCCTCTTTTGCTGGGATATAGTACATTTTCTGGGCATTCCGAAAACATGCACAACTGAAAATTGACGATATTTGATTTATGACGTTCTTGAAAGGAGTGAGCGATATGTCAGCAGATAAAATCTTACAATACCAGGTGCCCTATTGTTTAACAACCGTTCGCCATCGCTTGTATCGTTTCCGAATCTCGTTATTGAGGAATGTCATTTGTATATTATCTCTGCGCCAATCTGTAGTGGAAAAATGATACAATTTTGTTTTATTTTTTGCAAAATCATCATCACGTCAAAGCCTCGTGTCTGAGCATTAATTTAATCTTCCCGACTTCTAGGGAGTCCACCAAATTATCTGTTGCTTAGGGCGCTTGTCCACTACCCCGAATTCCGTGTAATTTTACCGTCCGGCACGTCAGCGTTTTTAAACGACGATTGGCTTGGATTGGCTTGTCCTTTTGTCCATCTTTCTTCGGATCGGAGCTCTTGATCGGTGCGTGAACACGTTGCGCGTAAATTCCATCACGCTAAACGTAGTCAACGTTTTGAGTGTGTCCAAATACTTGTTCACAAAATTAATATAAGAGTTTCTGCGTAATAGAGAGCTTCTTTACATCTCACCAATAGATGTCTCTAGTGAAGTTCTAGTGATTCAAGAACAGGGTTTCTAAGTTGGTTCATATATATATATATATATATATATATATATATATATATATATATATATATATATATATATATATATATATATATATATATATATATATATATATATATATATGGAACTTCCAAGAATTTGAGTGATGTGGTGTCAATAATGGGTAGGATTGGTGAATGTTACACGTGTGTAAAGTGATCACTTAAACCATCCTATGACGGTCGTCAGCCCCGTAAATGCCCAGACTTCCATATTCTTCTTCATCTTTGATGAGATGTAAAAATAATATCTAAACGTAGTCGTTTTCATTTTTCTAAACCGGACTGCCGGACGGTGAAATCCCGTGTAGTAGACAAACGCCCTTAGGCAGCTTGTGCACTAGACGGAATTTTAACGTCCGGCATCCGGTTTTGAAAAATAAAAGCGACTACGACAGTTTAGCGTGATCGAATTTAAGCGCAACGTGTTAACGCACCGATCAAGAGCACCGATCCGTTGAAAGAAAGACAAAAGTGCAAGCCAATGATCTGTTTTATATGTTAACTGAAGTGCCGGACGGTAAAATCCCGTGTAGTGGACAAACGCCCTTACGATGCTAAAGACATCCGCGTGCACTGGTGACAAGTATTTTGTACGCCATATGAAAATGTGGTTTAAAAACGGAAAATGTGAATATTCCTATATCGCGCACTCCTTTCAAGAACGTCATAAATCAAAAATCATCAATTTTCAGTTATGCATGTTTTCGGAATGCCCAGAAAATGTACTATATCCCAGCAAAAGAAGCATATTTTAAACTTAATATTTACCAGCTACAGGGTAGAAAATGTTGTCTTTGCATTTGGAAGAAAGGTGTTGTTTAATTATTTTTTTTAATATATTAAATATTTTTCAAATGGAGAAAAAACCTTCAAGTTTTACCTTAAAAGATTTGTTACACAGTAAAAAGTTTAATAAGTGGCTTGATATTTATTTTTAATACATTGTATTATGTTCTTAAACTTTAAAAACGTTCTCCTGAAAAATCAAAGTTTTTTGATTTATGACGTTGCTGAAAGGAGTGAGCGATATGTTGCTTTTATTGATCATAATTGAAGTTAAAATGTTGCAATTTTGTAATGTTAGCTCTGGTAATTATCTAAAAAAGATATTATAAGTAATAGAAGTCTGAGCATTCCTGGGCTTACGGCCTGGCATTACGCTGGCTTAACTGATCACTTTATACACTCGTGTATCGTTCACCATTCCACCTATATACAGATTACCAATAATAGATTTCTTAAAATAGAGGCTTTGCGTGTTAGTTCCTTCATTAGAAAAAAAACAGAATTGACCTCTGAGCCCTGGAAATGTACGTAATATATTTTTAGAGAAATCAGTATTTAATAAATATATTATTTTGTTTTCTTATCGCAAAGAAGCACACACGGATTATTTTTTATCACCGGAAATTGATATTACTTGCTAGTCGAGATTCGTTTTTACGATTAAAATTTTTAGTTACGAGAAATATTGTTTAAGATTTTAAATAATAATTTTATATTTGGTATGTTCTATGGTCCAATCATTATAGAAATATTATATAATAAAATATATAATATTATATAATATATATATATTTATATATATATACACATATCGTAGTCGTACAGGAGAAAGTGACCAACTACCAAAACGTAAAATGCTCAGGAGGGCCATTTGAGTCACTTTTGCTTGGCAACAAAATAAACACCAATGCAGTTAGTCATTTTTAACAAGTCACTATATTATACTGCCAAGTTTAAAATCTTCTGGGATTTTTTCAGGGCAATATTAAGCTAGTAAGATATCAAATAGTCAATGATCACGTTTTTGTAAAACATTGCACTTGGTCACTTTCTCCTGTATGACTACGATATATGTATATAGGCCATGCCTTTGAATCATGTTATCTTTCTGCAGCATCCATGAATTATTTGGTCTTCCTCTAGATGTCTTTCGAGGAAGATCCATGGCGATTGCCTGGTTCACAATATGATCAGGTTCTCTGCGTCCTATGTGCCCATACCATCTCCAATTGCCTTTCCTCTACCTTACTATCGATGCCTGTTACAGCCAGGCTTCCACGATGCGTGAACTCTTTATTTTATCTCTAAGGGAGACTTCAGCTGACCACCTAAACATTCGCATTTCATATGTCGCTCACTCCTTTTAACAAAGTCATATAAAAAATCGTCAAATTTTAGCTATGCATATTTTTGGAATGCCCAGAAAATGTACTATATCCCAGCAAAGCGGCATATTTTTAACTTAATATTTACCCGCTACAGGGCAGAAAGTATTGTTTTTGCATTTCGAAGAAAAGGTATTGTTTAATTATTTTATCAAATATACTTAATATTTTTCAAATGGAAAAAAAACATGCAGGTTTTACCTAAAAAGATCTGTTGCACAGAAAAAAAGTTCAATAAGTGGATTGATATTTATTTTTAATACATTTTATTATATTTTTACACTTTTAAAACAATCTCCTGAAAAATCAAGTTTTTTGTATGTACACACCAGTGGCGTGCCTAGGGTTTACCAGTAGGGTAGACTGGGTACGGTTGAAACAATTTTGCTTATATTGTCCATAGAATTGTTCTTAACAAGTCAAGCGATGATGAAGATGCATTAAATACAAGAGTGTGTTTCTGTCTACTAATGGGAAGTATTATTTCAGTACCCGGTGTGTTATTTTTAGTGGCAGATCAAATTTAAAAAATATATCCGATTTGTTTCAACCGTCCCCATACCAGGGGCAGTTGAAACAGTGATTGGGGTCAGTTGAAACACACGCAAATAAATCAATATTTAACATTGTAAGACGTTTTATTCATTATTTATGTTTGTTTTATAAATAATTATGGCACCGCATGACAATATTTATCAGTCTACAGATATGTAATGAACAAAAACAATGGCATTTAAAAAAAAAACAAATCGAACGAAAATAATCTGTGAATAAACTAAAAGGAAACACTTCTTTCATTTAGATTAGTCATAAATCAAGCGAAAATCTAGCTTTGGGATCATTCCAAGTCGCAATTGTGGCAAACATAGCTAAGACCACCTTTTGTGCAGTCTTCTTGAGTCCACAGTTTACAAGTGGAGCACTGTATCCACTTTTCACCGGATTTGCTCTCTGAATACAGTGACAGACAAACAAGACAATAGCACTCGTCCTCTTCTGATGATGATTCCTGTTGCGTATTATGATTATATTTCCTTTAACGATCCTTCTACTTTTTCCTCCATCCAATCTTTTCTTGACTTACTTAGTTTTCATCCGTTTCAACCTTATTTCATGTTCCTTTCTTATCTCTTCTTTCTCTGTTTTTTTTAGTAGCAAGTATTTTGCAAGCTCCTGCTCCTGCTCTTTATTAAAAACTTCGTTGTGGGGTTCATATCCCATTTTCTTCTTCACCAGATGCATCTCGCTTTCGTATATATATAATGAGCGAACAGTGGTTTAATCCATGCTTCTCCGCCGCTTTTCGCAGTGAATCTCCTGCTTTAACCTCCTCATAAGCGCATGTATACCTCGACAAGTCGACCTCCCCTCTCGAAGTCTTTCTTGCGCGTACTCTCGGCATCTAGAAAACAGGAAAACTGAAAAAATATGTTGTTTCAACCGTACCCACAAAAAATGTTTCAACCGTCCCCAACCCCTCCTTTAGGTGGAAAACAGAAAATAGTAATGTTAACAATAATGGCACATTAAAACTAATCAATATATCGTGTTCTACAAGCTTCATTTCAAACACGAAATCATACTCAATAATATCGTTTCAATAGAAACCGTAATAAAAGGAAAATTCTCAGAACAAAAATACTTACTTTTGGTTATCAAAATACAATAAGACCTCCTACAAGCAACTGCACCGTGCGGCGAGCGATGCAACACTGATATTCGTGTTTGAACTTGTTGTCCGCTTTGTTCGTCCCTTGGACCCTTCACCCTACCGCATACGGTTTGCAAGATATTTGCTCTGTTTCAACCGTCCTTTGTTTCAACCGTACCCAGTCTACCCTAAGGCAAGCCATTATTTTTCACATTCGTGAATACATGATGTACCTATAATTTCTTCCCCTCATATCATTCCCAGTAAAGTAAGCACCCAGAAAGTATTATAAATATAAACAATGTATTGTAATCATTGTAAAAATATGCTAACATGTAACTTTTGTAAGGTATAGCCATCACCTTGAAATAAAGAAAATGTTGACTATTATAAAATATCTTCCTCAGATATTAACCATAACCAATAAGTACCATCACCATATAATGGCATGCATAGTGTTTAATAATCATGTAAGCGCGCGATAATTTAAAAATAGTCATACATTATTTATGTATTTTTAATCATTTGGTCCAGATTTAGTCACTTTTATTTGGAGTTGTTAGGCAAGCTGGGCTTTTGGGCTTCTAGGGAAGTACCGCCACTGGTACACGCAATATTTATTTATTTATTTTTTAGTTGAATCAGATATCGATTAGTTAGAATTATTAAAATAAAAAGGAAGTATTAAAAGATTAATAAAAATGGACATTCATCAATACATATAATGATTCCTTAGATAACGTGAGATTATATAATTATTTTTTAAATACCGAGGTCCAAATTGCACATTGATTATTTATTTATTTAATTAGTAGCTGTACCCTACCACGCCTTGCTGCGGCTCAGTCTGATTAAAGGAATAATAAACAAAATAGAAAGCACACATTGCTAATATGTTTAATTTCACATGAATTCCAGATGAATTGGTTGATAGACGTCTCACGCTTCCATCGGCTACAACATCTGCAATGGGCAAAGTGATCTTACCAGCTCGCAACCAACGCACTAAATTTGGCGAGCGTGCCTTTGCTGTTGCAGGACCGACGGCGTGGAATGCTCTTCCACCAATGGTTAGAAATAGTGAGAGTGAGATGATCTTTAGAAAAAGACTAAAAACACATTTGTTTGCTAAATCATTTCCACCATAATATTTTCCCCAATTCATTTACCGTGAAGCGCCCTTGAGGTATTTTTTTACGAAAATGGCGCTATATAAGTTATCCAAATTTATTATTATTATTATTATTCACAATGCATGTTTGTGTTGTAGATTAAATCATGAAAAAATAGTGCCATCGAAAATATTTAAATTGCTGGGTGACAGCAGCTGTCAAGAAGCACGCTGTTCGCCATAAGCAATATTTTTTATTGCGTAGGTAGATTTTACATTTAACAGATGGCGCTGCCATTCTGTTCACAAATTTGCTTTCCAAAAAATCATGTTTCGATCTCTACAGACGGTTTAACTGAATTTTTATTTTGAAATTTGTTTTTTTTTTGAATATTTGTCAAATCAAATGCAATCGCCATGGATCTTTCTTATCCATAGATAACTAAATTATATTTGTAGATACATAGTAACTAAACATTCGTCAGGCGGACTACGGCAAGTTTTTATTAAAAATAGTAACTGGTTACATGACACTTGAGTTTGGTTTGTTAGGAATGAATGTAAGAGACATTTAACAATAAATCAGTATTCCGTATGCAATTACTAATTTATGTAACCAATTATTAATGTTCTATAAGTTACTGACATCTATGTATGAAAAATATCAACAAGATTCGTTTTGCGATACTATCATTTTTTTCTCCGTCGGAAAATTCATAATACAATCGGTACGAAGTCCAGATTTCCTTAGTAAAGAACCTTCAGGGCTGTTAGTAAATTTGTTGACCAGCAAAACGATAGATGGCATTATACATATTTTGTATATACAGGGTGTCCCATAATCCGACGTATTCCTTTTAAGGGTGTTAGGCCAGCTTATAAATCACCAAAAAATGAAAATATGACGTCAGTAAAAGTGCCTTAGTTTTCCAGATATTTCCACTTTCATGAATTTCCCTTAGATCAGTTTTTTAGTGTCATTTTTTCAATTTTTCATATTTTAGGACTATAATATTTGTTTCAAAATACTGAATAAGTATTGTATTGATCAGAGTCCAAAATATTACCAATACTGGCTTGCCTTGGCGGAAAAATATATTAATGCCTGGTCAATGATTTTAAAATAAATCTTTAGGTGACTTTGACTCTTCACCCTGAAAAAAAAATATATGACGCTAAGCTGGCAAGTTATTTAAAAATTTTGCTCGATTTATGGTGTTTTAAAAAAGTATAACATTTTCTATATTTTACTTGAGAAAAAAACGTTGATTTTTTAATGGAAAATGAGCTGATTTTATAATTATTTCATTTATTAGGAATTATGTATATGGAATTATGTGAGTAATAACAATGAAAAGAATTGCTTTGTTTTAGTAAAGTGAAAAGTATATATGTATATATATATATATATATATATATATATATATATATATATATATATATATACATATATATATATATATATATATATATATATATATATATTTATATATATATATATATATATATATATATATATATATATATATATATATATATATATATATATATATATATATATATATATATATATATATATATATATATATATATATATATATATATGTATATATATATATTATATATATATATATATATATATATGTATATATATATATATATATATATATATATATATATATATATATATATATATATATATATATATATATATATATATATATATATATATATATATATATATATATATATGTGTGTGTGTGTGTGTGTGTGTAACATTATTCTGATTGATCTAACGTCTGATAGAGAAAATTATTTGTTAAATATTAGGAATGACTTTCATATTTTTCAATCAGCGTTATTTTTCATATCTTATCTAATATTAGACAGATAATTTTTGAAAAACATGTTTTGAACTGATTTTAATAGTCTTTTAGCGAATCCAGTAGTGAGAAAACTTCTGTTACACCTCTCTATCAATAGTAGAAGCAAAATGATGCGTGAGTTCCTGTCTTATAACTATTGTAGAAACAGAATTATAATCATTTGAAGTCCTCCAATTTCACTCTAAAATAGGGACCTTTTTCTAACGTTAAATACTACAATATCATGAATATTTTTATGTTTTTTTTCAGGTTTAAACGTGTTACTGATTTCACTCATGATTTTCGTTATTGAAACTCCTTTATATAACTGCTTAGATGAAGATGACAGTATTTTACAGCATCCTGGATTTTCCAACAAATACGTGATCCACAGTTCTGGGAAATATTTGACCCTACACTGTGAATATGGAAAGGTATTCAACGAAGTGACAAAGGTAAAAACTAAAAGCTCTATCATCTTCCAATATATTGTTCATTTCCTCTCTTCTCCGTCTTATTCCTCATCACTGAGGGTTGTGATCCTCCAGCTCTCAACCACAAACAAATCTGAAGGTATCTAAAATGGTTTAGCCACGTGGAGTGAATGGTTAGAGCTGTATATATGGAAGAGTAGGACCAAGGGTGTACATAGAATCTATGGCTAGAAGCTAGGACTTTATGCCAGGGTTAGGAATGAAAAAATCAGAAAAGATGTATGGCTGAAATAGGTATGATTATAATGAGATGGTGTGGCCATGTGGAGAGAGTGGTAAGAGCAGTATATATATATATATATATATATGTATATATATATATATATATATATATATATATATATATATATATATATATATATATATATATATATATATATATATATATATATATATGTATATATATATATTTCATTCAAACCCTTATCCGCATCCCAATGGTGCATAGGGCACTGCATCATATAAACGCGGTGTTATCTCGATCGTTAACACATGAAGGAAAGGTGATCAGCCCTCCGCTTCCAGTACCAGTCCAAGGTAATATTGAATAAATATAAGAGTGAAAAAATCACTTATATTTATTTGACCCCCCCCATGGGAATCGAACCCGGGACCTCTAGTAAGGTAGCCGAGCGTGCTGACCATTACGCTACGGAGGCGGACAAATTTGTATATATATATATATATATATATATATATATATATATATATATATATATATATATATATATATATATATACATATATAATTTATTTTTATTTTTATTTAATATAGTTACATTTTTAAGTACATCATAATACAATTTCTAAACATTTATACATATGGAAAACTTATAGTTTTAGATTCGTTGTGCCTCTCCAAAAAAGAGACTGAGCTCTTGTGCTTGGAGAAGGACTTACACTCAAGGTTTAATGTTTTACATAATTAATGGTATAATAGTCTTTTTTATATTCTTTTTCAAGATTTATATGTAATAGGCATTCATTTTTTTTACGAATTTTTATATCTTCTACCTATATAGAAGAGTAAGTCATATAGTCTACACAGCATGTATGTCTAGAAGCTAGGACTTTGTGCCTTCATTTTCTTTTGGCCATACTTATAACGATTTGTTTGCTTTTCAGATGTGCGAATCGCCTTCATCTGGTGCTATAAGGATGCCATCTTGTCCCCAAAACCAATCAGAGACAATGTACTTCCCTCATGAGACCCTCTGTACCAAGTTCTACACATGCGCTTTCGGGATTACCACCATAGAAACATGTCCTGCAGGAACTGAGTACAACCATGATAAATGGGTAATTAGCATATTTATTAATTTATTTAAGCTTCATGCAAAAATCTATCCCACCAACCAAAAACAGACTATTTTATTTATTGTTTCGGCATTAACTTTGTGGTAAGACATGTTACAATGATTAAAGAAAACACTTCGTTTTTTACCACTTGAATTTTATTATACATTACATGTTTCAGAAGTTAAACTTCCATCATTCAGGTCTGTATAATAACATTATACAGACCTGAATGATGGAAGCTTAACTTCTGAAACATATAGTCTATAATAAAACTCAAGTGGTAAAAAACGAAGTGTTTTCTTTAATCAAAAACAGACTAGTGATATTGGTCAAAACGTTTGATACCATATAAAGCTGTTTGCAATCAGAGCGTAGATAGTGCTTGAACATTAAAAAAAACATAAATTACAAATTGATGATAATAAGGAAGGCATAGGAAGAAGGGAGTTTAGGGAAGGAGGTAGAGGGAGGAGGTTTGATGGACAGTTAGGATAATAATGATAGATAGTAATGTCTCAGACGTTTCTTAAAAGTTATTAGAGAAGGTGCATTTGTTTGCGCGGAGAGGTAACTCATTCCACAGTCTGGCCGCTTGGACAGAGAAGGAATTATTGAAGAATGATGTGTTATGGCGAGGAATGGAAAGACCATGATCTAATAACTAAGCAGAAACTCTTATATTAGTATGTGAGGTCCGAATCCATGATTATAATCACACACATGAGAAACGCCATAAAATATAATTTCATACTAATAAAAGAGTTTCTGCTTAGTAAAAAGCTTCTTTAGATCCCACCAATAGATGTCTCTAGTGAAGTTCTAGTGATTCAAGAACAAGGTTTCTAAATTGGTTCATATATACAGAACTTCCAAGAATTTGAGTAGTGTGGTTGTCAATAATGGGTAGAATTGGTGAATGTTACACGTGTGTAAAGTGATCACTTAAACCAGCCGATGACGGTCGTCAGCCCCGTAAATGCCCAGACTTCCATATTCTTCTTCATCTTTAATGAGATGTAAAAAAATAATACAAATACCTTTCCATAAAGTATTTTTCAGTTCATTCATTTTGGATCCCTGACTAGGTTCCAGTTTATACATGTCAGGCAGCTGGTTGGACATGGGCAATATTTTGCAAGGGCCTTACTCAACACCTATTTGTGTTTATCGGCTCCACATGTATTTTATTTTGGAATCTTATTTTCTAGTCTTGCGACTGGCCTTCGGCGGGCGGATGTCTGGCCATGTCTACCACAGAGAAAACTGAAACCACCACCAGAAAGATGATGCAGTATAACTCTCAATAACAATGTATTAAATAATAAAAATAACAATTTTTTTTATTAAATCCTTGAACAAGATTTATAGTATTTTCTTTGTATTTATCCATATTTAGAACTGAAACTATTTTCTGTACATCCATTATCACCAAACACCAATTTTGGTACAAAACTTAAAATTTTTGAGATTATTGAAACACGACTAGATTCGAGAACAACAGATGTTCTCATTAAACTATCAGTTTGCATTTCCACCTTTTAATGAGAATATCACATACTTGTTTTCGTAAATGAACTATAAAAGCGGTGTTATACAAGTGTATTATTTCATATTAAAATTTTGAATAATGTTTTCCGCCATCTTCTTTTTCTTCTTACCCTTATCAGTAACCAATGGTGCATAGGGCACTGCTTCGTACAGAATCACTGTTATCCTGAACAGCTCTGCGCTTCAGACACCTGTCCAGAGTAATATAAAATAAGAATTATAGTGAATAATCACACGTATATATTTTAACCTCCTTGAGTATCGAACCCGAGACCTCCAGCACTATATGTATATATATATATATATATATATATATATATATATATATATATATATATATATATATATATATATATATATATATATAAATATATATATATGTATATATATATATATATATATATATATATATATATATATATATATATATATATATATATATATATATATGTATATATATATATATATCTATATATAAATATATATATATATATATATATATATATATATATATATATACATATATATATATATATATATATATATATATATATATATATATATATATATATATATATACAATCCTTGAATAAACCACGCCCTGATGACGTAATTCCTTTCCTCCCTCTTTTCCGACTGCTTCGATTTTTCCGAGCTTTCTTGACGTCAGAAAATTCCTTTGTCTATATCAGTTCAGCACGCGAAGCGTCGATGTACGCAAAACAAGTCCTTCTTTTTACAATCAGCTAAATAAAAAAAATATGTTTGTGTAAATAACCCTTTTCAAGAAAAAAGTATATTCTGGAAACAGTTTTGCATAGGATATTTTTCATATCCCTTCTACGCTTTCCAATTACGATAAATTTGTAAGAAGAATTTAAGAATTCATAATCTTGGTAACATTCATAGTGAAACTGATATTCTGCCCAATTCCTTATTTCTGACACCAAGAAGTTATGTATTATGATATGTCGCTCACTTCTTTCAACTACGTCATATATCAAAAAACATGAATTTCAGCAGATCGTTTTTAAAGTTTAAGAATATAGTAAAATTTATTAAAAATAAGGATCAACCCACTTATCGAACTTTTTATTGTGGTATTTTTAGGTTAAACCTGAAGGTTTTTTCTCCATTTGAAAAATATTTAGTATAATTAAAAAAATAATTAAACAATACCTTTTCTTCAAAATACAAAAACATCTTATTGTCGTTATAGACTGCTGGGGTCGGCTCTTCTCGTTCTCAGGATGTGGGTCCTTCTGTCATGGACAACGTCACCTAGGCCATGCCTTCGTATCATGTTATCTTTCTGCAGCATCCATAAATCCTTAGTTCTTCCTCTAGATGTCTTTCGAGGAAGATCCAAGACGATCGCCTGGTTTACAATATATTCAGGTTCTCTGCGTCCTATGTGCCCACACCATCTCAATCCAGATACTTAAATAAAGGGTTATATCGTATATTTTCGTATGAAATGCGATGGCGGGGCGGTGGGTTTTTGCGTGTAGCAAAACAAATATCTGGATAGGAAATTGCGCTTTCTGAATTAGTCGAGGAAAGGAGGGTAACACGACTGGCAAGGGGGAAAAACGACTAGGCGTTACGTCACTTGCGCGGGAAACGCCCTTTCCCTGGAAACAAAATGGCGGACGGCAATATGGCGGAAAGAAAATTTGTTTTGATGAAAATCGGTCCGACATCAAATCAATGTTTGCTATTCTTATATGTGCTCAGTCCTTTGAAGAACGTCATAAATCAAAAAACTTGATTTTCAAAACGTTTTTAAAGTTTAAAAATAAAATATATCAATGTATTAAAATAAATATCAAGCCTCTTATTGAACTTTTTTCTGTGCAACAGATATTTTTAGGTAAAACCTGAAGGTATTTTCTCCATTTGAAAAATATAAAGTATATTAAACAATACCTTTTCTTCAAAATGCAAAAACAACACTTTCTGCCCTGTAGCGGGTAAATATTAAGTTAAAAATATGCCTCTTTTGCTAGGATATAGTACATTTTCTGGGCATTCCGAAAACATGCCCATCTCAAAATTCACGATTTTTGATTAATGACGTTCTTGAATGGAGTGAGCGATTTGTGAACACACTCAAAATGTTGCATATTTAATTAGTTAGAAGAAACAAAAATCCACTAAATGATCTATAAACCTTGTACATAATATTATTAATAGACCCTTATCCACACCCCAATGGTGCATAGGGCACTGCATTATATAAACACAGTGTTATCTTGATCGTTAACACACAAAGGAAAGGTGAAAGCACAGCTGAGAATTGACGATTTTTGATACGTGACGTTGTTGTAAGGAGTGAGCGATATGTAAAAGTCCTGTAAATGTCCATGTAGACTGTGTTACCTTCACCATACTTGTATAACTATTTCCAATGTATATATATTTATATATATATATATATATATATATATATATATATATATATATATATATATATATATATATATATATATATATATATATATATATATATATATATATATATATATAAATATATATAAATATATATATATATATATATATATATATATATATATATATATATATATATATATATGGTGCATAGGGCACTGCTTCATATAAACGCAGTATTATCTCGATCGATTACACATGAAGGAAAGGTGATCAGCCCTCCACTTCAGGTACCAGTCCAGTGTAATATTGAATAAATATGAGTGAAAAAATCACTTCTATTTATTAAACCCCCCAGGGAATCGAACCCGGGACCTCCAAAACGGTAGGCGAGCATGCTGACCATTACACTACGGAGGCGGACAAATATATATATATATATATATATATATATATATATATATATATATATATATATATATATATATATATATATATATATATATATATATATATATATATATATATATATATATATATATATATATATATATATATATATTTATATATATATATATATACTTATATTTATACATCATATCGACGTGCCCTACGTCAAGTGTTCTAACTACATTTTTGTCAAATTTGAGATATTTGGTGTACGTTATCAACTGACCATTATCTACAAGTATAAACAAACAAAAAATATACATAAAATAAATTACGCCTAGTTTCCAGTATCTACATCGAATTTCAAAATGAACTGAACTCATAAAACGCTTACTACTTAATTTTGACAAAGCATAAAGTTTTAAAATGATTTAATAGATTATTTTATCGTGTTTTTTAATGTATAAAACTAGTTTAGAATTTCAGATAAAACCGTTAATTAAAAATACGTTGAAAAAATCTTCTAAGCTCTCTCCTGTAAAGTAACAGATTTGCAGAGAGTACTTAATTAGGGCCGTCGATATATGTGTTATAACATCGTAATTACATCACGGCTGTCCAAACTCAAAACACAGTAAGGGACATTAACAACAACTAAGACAACTAAGTCCAGATGTATTACAGCACTCAAGGCGAGTGCTCAAACTAGCTGTTATGACCTAGTGCTCAGCGCACCATTGTGCGTGGATGAGGGACATCAGTGACCCAGAGAAGATTGATATGGAGGCCTGGTAAGGGACTTATCAAACCACAAAGTCCAGATATATTACAGCACTCTAGGCGAGTGCTCAAAGTAGCTGATATGACGTAGTGCCCAGCGCACCATTGTGGGTGGATAAGGGACATCACGGTAGTCCAAACTCAAAACACAGTAAGGGACATTTTTTTGTAATGCGTTTTTATTGGATTTTTGGACTAAGTAGATTCTACTCAGTCCAAAAATGCAAAAAAACGTGCTTCAAAAAATGTCCCTTAGTGTGTTTTAAGTTTGGACAGCCGATCATCCCTTACAAGGTTTTTCGCATCAAAACCAACGGAATTTTATACTACCGGTATTGATAAGTTGATAGAAAGATGGGAGAAGGTTATAAGAAGTGATGAAAAGTATATCATTTATTAAAAGCATAAAATTAAACGTAAAAAACGGTCATAACTTTTTCATCAACCCAATATATAAAGGTATCCCTATAGATACAAAGTACAAACAAATCGCTCACTCCTTTTAAGAACGTCATAAATCAAAAAACTTGATTTTTCAGAAGAACGTTTTTAAAATTTAAAAATACAATACAATATATTAAAAATAAATATCAAGCCACTTATTGAACTTTTTACTGTGCAACAGATCTTTCAAGGTAAAACCTGAAGGTTTTTTCTCCATTTGAAAAATATTTAGTTCAGATAAAAAAATAATTAAATAATACCTTTTCTTCAAAATGCAAAAACAACACTTTCTGCCCTGTAGCGGGTGAATATTAAGTTAAAAATATGCGTCTTTTGCTGGGATATAGTACATTTTCTTGGCATTCCGAAAACATGCACAACTGTAAATTGACGATTTTTGATTTATGACGTTCTTGAAAGGAGTGAGCGACATGGGTATGTTTTAAGATCAATTCTGAAGGCGAAATCTGTATTTCCGCTTTTCATTTCATAGGTAAGTTTCAGGAAGGACAGCGTCGCCATGTTCGTGGCGGCCATCTTGAAGGCGTTTCCTCCCCATTTCCGGCCACGCCTAGGTGTTCCACGCTTTTCCCGCGCTGGAAAATGGATGACGTCACACTTAAAACACTTTTTTATTAAATTCTCAATATTATTAATGTTTAAAGCATTTACTTTGTGGTTAGTCATTTATACTTATTTATTTTTTTACAAAAATGTTAATAATATTAATATATAACCAATCACCGAGATTTTTAAGTCAACCGGTTTCGAGACGTACTAGTCTCTTCGTCAGGACAATCACTATCACTTATTTATTATCTCTCTTCTGGAGTCGAAAAATAATATAAGTTATAAAAATACTTCAATAATTGTCAAAAGTAATTGTCCGCCTCCATAGTGTAGTGGATAGCGCGCTGGCTACCATGCTGGAGGTCCCGGGTTCGATTCCCAAAAGGGTCAAAATAAATATTAGTGATTTTTCAGTCTAATATTTATTTTATATGACCCTGGACTGGTACCTGAAGCGGAAGGCTGATCACCTTTCCTTCGTGAATTTAACGACCAAAATAACACTGCTTCTATACGATGCAGTGCCCTATGCATCATCGGTTGCGGATAAGGGTTAGAAGTTAATACTTGTAAGGTATTACGTATAACTTTGAAGCGTTTATTTTGTGCTATTTTTCTGAGATTCAAAAAGAACTAAGTAAATGTATTTTTTAAATTTTTAAATGTTTCAAAATCTTATTTTGTTAATGGAAAACTTTTGAAAAAATTCATATACAAATGATAAAAGACAAGCGTTTTATTTTTACAATAAAATTACTATAAATATTTTATTATAACTTAATTATAATGTCTACCGGTTTCCAAGCTAACCGCTGCTTTTTTAAGAGTGAAAAATAAAATATTTTAAGTGATTTTAAAACAAAGTTATATTGTAATTATAAAATGGAAAAATCATAAAGTAATTGCTTATAAACTGTATAAAATAAAACAACTTTGTTTTAACCACTTTTAATTGGTACAGTTTATCCAACCGGTTTCGACAAGAACCTTGTCATAATCAGGGTTTATGTACTAAATTCTCAATCATTTAAATACTCATAGTTAGTTGAGGGTGATTAACTATAATAATAATAAAACCCTTATCCGCACCTCAATGGTGCATAGGGCACTGCGTCATATAAACGCAGTGTTATCTTGATCGTTTACACACGAAGGAAAGGTGAGCCCTCTGCTTCAAGCACCAGTCCTGGGTGATATTAAATAAATATAATAAAATATATAATAAAACCCTTATCCGCACCCCAATGGTGCATAGGGCACTGCGTCATATTAACGCAGTGTTATCTTGATCGTTTACACACGAAGGAAAGGTGATAAGCCCTCCGCTTCAGGTACCAGTCCAGGGTAATATTGAATAAATATTACAGTGAAAAAATCACTAATATTTATTTTACCCCCCTTGGGAATCGAACCCAGGACCTCCAGAACGGTAGCCCAGCATGCTGACCATTAAACTACGGAGGCGGACAGAATTAACTATGAGTATTTCAATGTTTCTGAATTTAGTATATAAACCCTGATGATGACAAGGTTCTTGATGAAACCGGTTGGATAAAGTGTACCAATAAAAGGTGGTTAAAACTAAGCTTATGTATTAATTTTAAATCAAAAACAGATTTTTTGAGTCCACGAAGCTGTATTTTCATATTATTTTTTGACATCTCATCAAAGATGAAGAAGAATATGGAAGTCTGGGCATTTACGGGGCTGACGACCGTCATAGTAAATGCCCAGACTTCCATATTCTTCTTCATCTTTGATGAGATGTCAAAAAATAATATGAAAATAACTCCTGTAATTGGAGATAATCCAGATTTTGTGAACAAGTATTTGGACACACTCAAAATGTTGTATAGTTGTATTTTATTAACAAAAACACATAAAAAATTATACTGTGACAATTGTTTCGCCTTGTTAGGTCGAAACAATTGTCACTATATAAGATAGTATAATAATATAATATAACAATTGTTGGTTAGTCAAACGAATGTGAAGATCAAATGGACCACGGTCCTTATGTAGCTATACAATTCTAAGTGACAGTTTTAACATGTGCAATAAAATGCAACTTAGTAGACTCAAAAAATCCGTGTTTGATTTAAATTTAATACATAAATTAAAATGGAGTTCTACAAATTAAACGCCAAATCAATAAATAAAACTAAGTTATAAAATAAAATGCGCCACAGTGTATCTTCGAAGAACATCCAAGAAAAATAAATTATATATTTTTAATTAATTTTTAATTAAGTAAATACCACTATTTCTTAAAATCTACTGTGACACGTGTTTCGATGCATTCCGCATCATTTTCAAACACCGTATGAAAGTGATGCGGAATGCATCGAAACACGTGTCACAGTGGATTTTAAGAAATAGTGGTATTTACTAAGTAAAACATTAATTAAAAATGGATAGGTTTTACCACAAAGTGACTGCCGAATCAATTAATGATAAATTATATAATAGATTTATAATATCCACTGACACTTCGTGATGGAATTGCATTTTTAATATATGATTACATTAAAACCAATATTTTTAGCTTTTTCACTTTATTTTTATTTGACCAGCGACCGGGTTTCGTCGTTACCGACATCATCAGACTGGTCTGATGTCTGTATGACCAGTCTGATGATGTCGGTAACGACGAAACCCGGTCGCTGGTCAAATAAAAATAAAGTGGAAAAGCTAAAAATATTGGTTTTAATCTAATAATATATAAAAAAAATAATAATCCCTTTCCGCACCCCAATGGTGCATAGGGCACTGCTTCATATAAACGCAGTGTTATCTCGATCGATTACACATGAAGGAAAGGTGATCAGCCCTCCACTTCAGGTACCAGTCCAGTGTAATATTGAATAAATATTAGAGTGAAAAAATCACTAATATTTATTAAACCCCCCTGGGAATCGAACCCGGGACCTCCAGAACGGTAGCCGAGCATGCTGACCATTACACTACGGAGGCGGACAAAATATATAATACATAATATATTATAAATTATATGTTTTTTTTAAAATTCACTCGTTACGAATCAAAATTCATTTTTAGTGCTATTTCGGCTACATAATATAGGGGTGGATGTCTAGTATAATTTTATTAGCAAGATTCGCCCCTCTCGTCTCGCGGGCGTCGGCCCTAGCAACCCCTGGAAAATCAAATGGACCCATTGCGTTTATTGCCGCATGGGGCAGTGCTTGATCGCTGCACTCGCTCTTAATTCCGCCAGAGCTAATTCCCGCAGCTACGAGCCAATTGGGAGTCATTTGGGAACGCGACCAAATTATCAAATCATTTTATGGACTTGTCTTGTTTTGAAAATTGGCCGTAGCTGAAATTTAATAGGCCTTGTCTCTGACAAAAAATGGACAAACTCAATATCTTTGTATTTTAGACTTTACACTAGGGGTTCTATGTCTATATATAAATATTTATATATATATATATATATATATATATATATATATATATATATATATATATACATATATATATATATATATATATATATATATATATATATATATATATATATGTATTAATATATATATATATATATATATATATATATATATATATATATATATATATATATATATATATATATATATATATATATATATATATATATATATATATATATATATATATATATATATATATATATATATATATATATATATATATATATATATATATATATATATATATATATATATATATATATATATATATATATATATATATATATATATATATATATATATATATATATATATATATATATATATATATATATATATATATATATATATATATATATATATATATATATATATATATATATATATATATATATATATATATATATATATATATATATATATATATATATATATATATATATATATATATATATATATATAGATTCCCAAGGGGGGCCAAATAAATATGAGTGATTTTTTCACTGTTATATTTATTCAATATTACCCTGGACTGGTACCTGAAGCGGAGGGCTGATCACCTTTCCTTCATGTGTAAAAACGATCAAGACAACACTGCATTTATATGAAGCAGTGCCCTATGCACCATTGGGGTGCGGATAAGGGTTTTTTTTTATTATATATATATATATATATACATATAAATATATATATATATATATATATATATATATATATATATATATATATATATATATATATATATATATATATATATATATATATATATATATATATATATATATATATATATATATATATATATATATATATATATATATATATATATATATATATATACATGAGGCTTGTCTGCAGGTAGGATAGTAAATAAAAGGAAGGTATATGTAAAAACTACATAACGAACACCAAGCATATCTATTATTATTCGATAGATTTTTTTCCGGTCTTTAATGCTTAGTTTATTAGCAGCCAATGACAGGTCGTAAGCCATTTAAAAGCCCAGACTTCCGTATTCTTCTTAATCTATCTTTAAATATCAATAAATAAACAAGTAACTCCTAAGTGGAGCAAATCTAGAATTTATGAACTTAGATTACTAGATTTATATTATCCACTGACACTTCGTGATGGAATTGCATTTTTAATATATTATTAGATTAAAACCAATATTTTTAGCTTTTCCACTTTTTTATTTGACCAGCGACCGGGTTTCGTCGTTACCGACATCATCAGACTGGATGAAGGTAACGACCAGTCTGATGATGTCGGTAACGACGAAACCCGGTCGCTGGTCAAATAAAAAAGTGGAAAAGCTAAAAATATTGGTTTTAATCTAATAATAAATTAACTTAGATTACCATATAAAGTATTGTACATTTTATTTATTAATTTATTTTATTGATTATCTCCAATTAAATCCTATAATTGGAGATAATCCAGATTTTGTGAACAAGTATTTAGACACATTCAAAATTATATGGTCAAATTATAAGCTAAAATAATAAAAATGTATATGATATTTTCTGGCGTTTTCATGTTTGTGATTATAATCCAGGATTCGGATCTCACATAGTAATAAAAGAGTTGCTGCTCGATAAAAAGCTTCTTTCCATCTCACCAATAGATGTCTCTAGTGAAGTTCTAGTGATTCAATAACAATATTTCGAATTGGTTTATATGTATAGAACTTCCAAGAATTTGAGTAGTGTGGTTGTCAATAATGGGTAGAATTGGTGAATGTTACACGTGTGTAAAGTGATCACTTAAGCCCAGAATTCCATATTCTTCTTCATCTTTAATGAGATGCCAAAAAATAACATAAAATGTTTGTGATACTAAATTCATAGGAGCTATATGACAATTTCTTTATTGATCAGACAGATCTCGTTTTGCATGAATGGATACAGCTATAGAAGGACGTATGTACTAGCAAGCAGTTGTACATACATTTAAGAAAAGTTCTCCCCTAATATTTGCAGATTTTAGTAAAAGGGGGCGTCATGCGTCATTTCCCTGATCGGATGCCAAACTAGTCGCCAGAACATGTCTTCCCACATCTCCCCATATCTTCTTGTATCCTTCTGTCTATCTTGGATGATAAAGAGAGCTTCGTCTTATTTCTCCCGATATTCTGACGACGTTTGAACTTATGAAAGCGAAGCATGGAACTGGCAAGAGAAGGATGAAAGTAGACTGAATGCTGTCGGAATGCCATCTCTCTGTATGGTAGATGTTCCAATGGTGATATAAGTGCAAGGCTGAGATGAGCACTATCCAGCAGACTAAGGAAGGCGGCTTGGGATGGTTTGGGAAGGATGAGAGCAGACTGGATGCAGTCGGGATGCCATCTCTCAGTGCGGCAAGACCATGTATGGTAGATGTTCCAATGGTGATATAAGGAAAGGGTGCAAGGCTGAGATGAGCACTATCCAGCAAACTAAGGAAGGCGGCTTGGGATGGTTTGGGAAGGATGAGAGTAGACTGGATGCAGTCGGGATGCCATCTCTCAGTGCGGCAAGACCATGTATGGTAGATGTTCCAATGGTGATATAAGGAAAGGGTGCAAGGCTGAGATCAGAATTATAATTATCATGTTATATTCATCATGTTCCCAGCGTTTATCACTATCAATCTTTCCATCTCTAGAAAACATACTTCCCAATGTAGGATCGTCTACGGGTTCCACAATTTCCTTGTTCACTATTTTACACCCCGATCTACGTTCATCTCTTTCAAATCATCACTTTGGAGAAGTCAACATTCCTTGCACACATTATATATTTTTGACACACACTTGGAATGGAGACAGGAATATATATATATATGTATATATATATATATATATATATATATATATATATATATATATATATATATATATATATATATATATATATATATATATATATATATATATATATATAACGTGGTAATATTTTTCTTTGTAAATTGGGTGTAAATAATATGTAAAGTGGGTGTATAATAATAAAATAAACAATGTGTTGCTTTGTAATTTAAGTTTGTAATTAAAGTTTATTCTTAATTAAACTTTACAATATTTTTCTATCTATCTATCTATCTGATTCTGACAGTTAACAATATTATATTTTTTCTATCTGATGGCTTTTGTTTATTCAGTGCGACGCACACGACATCTGGTGGTAGATCTGTTTTATGTAGGTACTATATGTAAGTATGTACTTAATAAAATGTATAGGTAGGTACCTAGGCATTTTATTACACACACATATATATATATATATATATATATATATATATATATATATATATATATATATATATATATATATATATATATATATATATATATATATATATATATATATATATATATATATATATATATATATCTACACACAGCTTTTGTATGTGCACGTACTTAAATTTTTCAACGCATTGCTGAATGTACTTATATATTGGCTGTCAAACGCCTTTTTTTTTATTTTTTCATTGACTAGTTATATTTTAAGTTTTGTACTAAAAAAGCTACTGAAAGAAAACTTCTACTGAAGCTCATTTAATATGTTTATAAACAGTACTTTTTCATGTATAAGTAATAGATTTCCCATGTTTCTATTTTTAATACATATCGTTAGTTTTTTTTCTTACGATTTGCTGTGCTGTTTTTCATACCAAACAAGACCAAATACTACCAAATTGTTTATAATCCTCCTGGCTATACGTGCGGGGGTTGTCACGTGGTGGGCGGAGTCTCCGAGGAGGCTGCAGGAGGCGGGGGCGCCGCAGCCTGCGGAGCAGTCGCACCAGGAGACCAGAAATCCATACAGCTGTGGCGCCGGCCGTCTGGCCCGCCCTTCCAGCCGAGCCCGAGTACTGCCGTGCTCTGCCCGGGCAATCTGCTGCCCGATGATGCGCAGGGCACTGCAGCGGACTGGCGTGATTCTTGGTTATATGAAGGATAGGTAGGATAGGCGTTAGGTACTTTAATTCTAAGGAATCACCGTCACAACGATTTTAGGATGAAGGATTATTTTTTGATGGTAGATTTTTACATTTGTAAAATACTCTTCTTACCATCCATTTTTTATATCGACGTGGCATACGTAAAATGCTTTAACCACATATTTGTCAATTTTGAGATTTTGGTGAAGGTTATCAACTGACCGTTACCTAAAAATATAAACAAACAAAAAATATATAAAAAATAAATTAAGCCTAGTTTTCAGGCGTATAAGTTTTCAGGCGTACGCTAATTACTTAATTTTGACAAAGAATATAGGTTTTAAACGATTTAATACATTATTTTATCGTGTTTTTGAATGTTTAATACTAGTTTAGAATTTCGGATAAAACCGTTACTTAATAAAAAAGAATACGCTGAAAAAATCTTCTAAGCTCGCTCCTGTAAAGTAACAGATTTGCAGATAGAGTACTTTACGTAGGGGCCGTCGATATTGTGTAATACCACTTTTATAAACACTTATTCGACTACCGGTTTCGGAAAATCATTCCATCGTCAGGTCATTAAAATAAAATTAATAATAATATCTTTTTATACAAATGTCGATCAAGATCGTTCCGTATACCGGTAAGGTACAGTCATAATCGCTCAGTTGGTTTTCATCAATTTTCACTCACGTGTTTCGATTCGTTTCGTATAATTTTTATACGGCGCTTGAAAATGATGCGGAATGCATCGAAACACGCATCACAATAGATTTTAAGAAATAGTGCTATTTACCAAGTAAAACATAATTTTTATTTGAAGCACTAACTTTGTGATTTTCCATTTTATAATTAAAATGCATCTTTGTTTTAAAATCACTATAAATAATTTACTATATATTATATTATGAATATTAATCAGTTTTGATAAAGAAGCGGTTAGCTTGGAAACCGGTAGACATTATAATTAAGTTATAATCAAATATTTATAGTGATTTTAATACAATGTTAAAAACATTATAAAACATTATTATTGTAACCATTTATTTAAAGAACAATTTAAACATATTTTTTTAAAAAATTGCAGAGACCCAAGAGACCCAGAGACCAAGCCACCCTGTGTGTCTTGTCGGTGGAGTTCTTTTTAAATACATTTTTTATTGTTACACACAAAAAAGAGTGAAAAATTTAAGAATATAAACTTTTTTACAATTTTCATAAAATTAACTCTCGATCATTTACCCATAAATGGTTTTTTTTATCTACAACGTTTTGAGTGTGTCCAAATCTGGATTATCTCCAATTAGTGGAGTTATTTTCTTTTAGTTAAGGAATTAGATGAATAATAAGAATAAGAAGAATACCTTCAGGGAAATTGAACAAAAAACAGAAAAACATTGAACAATTGAACAATTGAACATTGAACATTTAACGATTGAACATTGAACAATTGAACATTGAACAATTGAACATTGAACAATTGATCATTGAACAATTGAACATTGAACAAGTGAACATTGAACAATTGAACAATTGAACATTGAACAATTGAACATTGAACAATTGAACATTGAACAATTGAACATTTAACAATTGAACATTGAACAATTGATCATTGAACAATTGAACATTGAACAAGTGAACATTGAACAATTGAACAATTGAACATTGAACAATTGAACATTGAACAATTGATCATTGAACAATTGAACATTGAACAAGTGAACATTGAACAATTGAACAATTGAACATTGAACAAGTGAACATTGAACAATTGAACAATTGAACATTGAACAATTGAACATTGAACAATTGAACATTGAACAATTGAACATTTAACAATTGATCATTGAACAATTGAACATTGAACAAGTGAACATTGAACAATTGAACAATTGAACATTGAACAATTGAACATTGAACAATTGAACATTGAACAATTGAACATTGAACAATTGAACATTGAAAAATTGAACAATTGAACATTGAACAAGTGAACATTGAACAATTGAACATTGAACAATTGAACATTGAACAATTGAAGAAAAAACAGAAAAACAGAAGAATGAGAAGAATACCTCCAGGGAAATTGCAGAGAACGGAATTAAAAACTCCTTGGCTGTTTGCGAAAACCTCCCAAAAGCGGAGCCATTTGTAACTTTATTTCATGTCTTCGGCGCAAACTATTTTTCACCGTCCCGACGCGCGTCTGTCGCGGGCGTCGCGGCGCCGGCGATGCGGCGGCGCCGAGCAGGCGGTGCGGGCCTGCAGCGCGCGGAGAGCGCGCCCCACGCGCCCCGCCTGCCCCGGGCCTGCACTGGCGGGCCGCGAGGCAGGCCCGGAACGGGGACTTGGCGCCAGAGCTTATTTTTTTACGTCTTTCCATAGATAAAGTGGTCGCGCATAGAAAATAGCGAGCGCAAATTGAGGGTGGGTTTGGAGCTTCCAGCTATATTACGGCTTCGAGGCGATGCCGTCGTTATGCGTAGATATTGCAGACGCCTCTCTGGCGATCCGGGGAGGATGGCTTGTTTGTTGGATATTTCAAACCATTAAATGAAAAAAAAAATTAAAAATACATATGTCAAATACTTGAAAGCGGTCAGATCACCAATGAAGGGAATAAAAGTGGTATACCACAAAGTTATCAATGTTTTTTTTTTTAATAAACAATAAATATACATATATATATATATATATATCGTAGTCATACAGGAGAAAGTGACCGAGTGCATTTTTTACAAAAACGTGATCATTGACTATTTGATATCTTACTAGCTTAATATTGCCCTGAAATAATCCCAAAGGATTTTAAACTTGGAAGTATAATATATTGACTTGGTAAAAATGACTAACTGCATTGGTGTTTATTTTGTTGCGAAGCAAAAGTGACTTAAATGGCCCTCCTGAACATTTTACGTTTTGTTAGTTGGTCACTTTCTCCTATACGACTACGATATATATTTATATATATATATATATATATATATATATATATATATATATATATATATATATATATATATATATATATATATATATATATATATATATATATATATATATATATATGTATATATATATATATATATATATATACATATATACATATATATATATATATATATATATATATATATATATATATATATATATATATATATATATATATATATATATATATATATATATATATATATATATATATATATATATATATATATATATATATATATATATATATATATATATATATATATATATATATATATATATATATATATATATATATATATATATATAGTATATATATATATGTAGTATATATAGTGAAATAAGGAAGGAATGCAAAGCTGAGATAAGCATTATCGATAAAATTAAGAAAGGTGTGTTGAGATGGTTTGGACATGTAGAACGAATGAGTGAGGAAAGAACGGTAAAACAAATTTATGAGGCGAATGTAAGTGGAAAAAGAAGCAGAGGAAGACCGAGAAAAACATGGCACGATCAGGTATGCCAAATACTTGAAAGTGGTCAGGTTAGGAGTCGTAACAATCGGCGGGTATGTATGAGGAGATGCATGAACGTGGAAGAGGCGAAGAATGTTTGCAAGGACAGAGTGGTGTGGCGCTCTATTCTCTCTGCTTACCCCTGCGGAGAAGCGGCATGATGGTTAGTTAGTTAGTTAGTTATATTGCATTAATTCTTGAAACCTTAAATCTGGTGGTGTCAAATTTCTAGTTAAGTTTTTTTTTTAATAATTCTACAATTTATTTTGCAGTTTGCGTGAAAAATCGAACCCGCGACGCCAGTTTCGCAGTCGAGCGTCTGCCCAACTATGCCACGGCGCCTTACATCTTTCGGGACATAATACTGTTTCCAGATTATAATGTGCAAGTTTTCCTCAACTTCCCCGCCATGGGAGCGACCCCTAGGAAAACATTTCGTCCGATCGCGGAGAAAACAAAACTATAAACATTGAAGGGTGAAGATGTTATGTGCATTTCTTTTTGTGTATTCCATTTACCCCCCGACAGGGCGGAAGTCGCCATTTGTTAGGACTCACTTCCGGAGGGAGCTCGGGAGCACTATTTGCAAAAATATCGCGATAATATAATCCAGAAATGGAAGAAAATATAAATTAACGGAGGGGAAACTGTTTGGCAGTTACAAATCAAAATGACGTTCAAAAATAATAAAAAAATGTATTAAAATATCTCTTATACCCATCCGGACATCCTCATACTCGTATTGTATCTCAGCCGACAGTATTATCTATCCACTATGGGCCTCCCTGGCAAGTGCTGCCACTCTCTCCAGTCCGCGACCTTCCTACTGCTCCGGGAGTCTCCTCTACCCATCCGGACGTCCTCATACTCGTATTGTATCTCAGCCGACAGTATTATCTATCCACTATGGGCCTCCCTGGCAAGTGCTGCCACTCTCTCCAGTCCGCGACCTTCCTACTGCTCCGGGAGTCTCCTCTACCCATCCGGACGTCCTCATACTCGTATTGTATCTCAGCCGACAGTATTATCTATCCACTATGGGCCTCCCTGGCAAGTGCTGCCACTCTCTCCAGTCCGCGACCTTCCTACTGCTCCGGGAGTCTCCTCTACCCATCCGGACGTCCTCATACTCGTATTGTATCTCAGCCGACAGTATTATCTATCCACTATGGGCCTCCCTGGCAAGTGCTGCCACTCTCTCCAGTCCGCGACCTTCCTACTGCTCCGGGAGTCTCCTCTACCCATCCGGACGTCCTCATACTCGTATTGTATCTCAGCCGACAGTATTATCTATCCACTATGGGCCTCCCTGGCAAGTGCTGCCACTCTCTCCAGTCCGCGACCTTCCTACTGCTCCGGGAGTCTCCTCTACCCATCCGGACGTCCTCATACTCGTATTGTATCTCAGCCGACAGTATTATCTATCCACTATGGGCCTCCCTGGCAAGTGCTGCCACTCTCTCCAGTCCGCGACCTTCCTACTGCTCCGGGAGTCTCCTCTACCCATCCGGACGTCCTCATACTCGTATTGTATCTCAGCCGACAGTATTATCTATCCACTATGGGCCTCCCTGGCAAGTGCTGCCACTCTCTCCAGTCCGCGACCTTCCTACTGCTCCGGGAGTCTCCTCTACCCATCCGGACGTCCGTTAATTCTAATTTTTAGCATCTTAACATAAAAAAGAAATAATAAAGTTTATTTGAATCGTTCACCCCCGAGCGGTTTCAGTGCGTCTTCATACTTGAGTAGATTTACGGCTTTAGGGGCTGCTATGTTCACATGTACTTATGGTACCACATATATAATACTAGTAAGACAGATATCCATGACGTATAGTTCTATTAGTACCCCATGCCAATGTCTGGGAGGGTCTTGTACTATCGATTAATTCCTAATTTTATTGGTACTTTATGTCAACTAGTTTAATATCATGAGATAAGAATATCTGATAATTTGTACGTTTAATTTATATTGATTTAATATTATAAATATACTGGACTTGATATGAAAATTCATCCGCCTCCGTAGTGTAATGGTCACCACGCTCGGCTACCGTTCTGGAGGTCCCGGGTTCGATTTCCAAGGGGGGTAAATAAATAAAAGTTATTTTTTCACTGTAATATTGATTCAATACTACCCTGGACTGGACTGGTACCTGAAGCGGAGGGCTGATCACCTTTCCTTCATGTGTTAACGATCAAGATAACGTTGTGTTTATATAATGCAGTGCCCTATGCACCATTCGGGTGCGGATAAGGGTCTTTGTCCGCCTCCGTAGTGTGATGGTCAGCATGCTTGACTACCGTTCTGGAGGTCCCGGGTTCAAATCCCAGGGGGGGTTAAATAAATATAAGCGGTTTTTTCACTCAAATATTTATTCAAAACTACCCTGGACTGGTATCTGAAGCAGAAGGCCGATCACCTTTCCTTCAAGTGTTCGATCGAGATAACACTGCGTTTATATGACGCAGTACCCTATGCACCATTGGGGTGCGGATAAGGGGTTGAAGAAGTATATGAGCTAGTCATCCCAGATACAGAGGACATCACCCCGGGATATAAAGTAGCAAGGGAGTCTGGATGAGTTGGATGAGTTAATTGTCTGTTTATTGGTCGTAACGACTTCTGCACTGCGAATTCGGGACTATTCCCGTATATTTATAGCATCGTGTCATACAGCCACCCTCCGCTTATAGACCATTGGGGAGGGGGATGATTCGATATGCCAATATTATCTATTTCTGATCGAATTAAAATCCGAATGGTAACCGGATATAATGACTTCTCAAAGAAGTCGCCATTTAATTCGGTTTTTGGATACGATTACTAGAAATTATCACCCGATCGGTGAATGATTTAAAAATCAATATAAAGAATTTTAGGATATATGTAGCGCTCTGATGGTGTCGGTAACGACGAAACCCGGTCACCGGTCACAGAAAATTATGAAAAAAGCTACATTACATAGTTGTTATTTTATTATATATTAATAAGTAATGGTCAGCACGCTAGGCTACCGTTCTGGAGGTCCCGGATTCGATTCCCAGGAGGGTCAAATAAACATTAGTGACTTTTTCGCTCTGATATTTATTCAACATTACCCTAGACTGGTACCTGAAGCGGAGGGCTGATCATCTTTCCTTCATGCAATTATGAGGGGAGGGGGGGGTGGGAGGGTAAACCATGGACACCAACAAATAGAGCCGCCAATAATTTAGCAATGACACCAACATAAAAATAACTCCATCGTTTCTGTGACGTCATTCATTGCCAACTTACGAAAATAACGTTTTATGGACGGCGAATTTTCCAAAAGAAAATGATGGATGAAAATATTGATTATATCGGGTGTTATAAACACTTCACGAGTCTAATACAATCCTTTATAGGTTGAGTATGTTAATTAGATATTCTTCCCGTCTGACAATGATCCATTGGAGATAATCCAGATTTGTGACTCTCAAAACGTTGTAATTAAAAATGTAATCTTTGAAGTACTCATCTCAACAAACCTGTTTTATTTAAGTTTATAAAATGCGCCACAAAGTATCTGTGAAAAACGTTCAAGAAACGAGATGAAGTTGTCTGCTGAGAGCGATGTCATGAAGGATATTGATGAACCGAGTTTAGCAACAATGGCCGACACGAGACTCCGCATCCGGCAGGAAGGGCGGGAGTCACGGACTTCCGTCGCGCGATGCGACACATATCCGGTGCGTCCTTTGAGCAGACGACATTCTTCACGTGTCACTATAAGACAGGAATATTTATCAAATATTACCAGTCCAGGGTAATATTGAATAAATATTGGAGTTAAAAATCACTTATTTATTTGAACCTCCCTGGGAATTGAACCCGGGACCTCCAGTACGGTAGCCCAAAGCGCTGACTATGAGGTACACTACGGAGGCGGGCAAAATCTTTATATATACATATATATATATATATATATATATATATATATATATATATATATATATATATATATATATATATATATATATATATATATATATATATATATATATATATATATATATATATATATATATATATATATATATATATATATATATATATATATATATATATATATATATATATATATATATTTATATATATATATATATATATATATATATATATATATATATATATATATTATATATAATATATATATATATATATATATATATATATATATATATATATATATATATATATATATATATATATATATTTATATATATATATATTTATATATATATATATATATATATATATATATATATATATATATATATATATATATATATATATATATATATATATATATTTATATATATATATATATATATATATATATATATATATATATATATATATTGGGTTGATGCAAAAGTAATGACCGTTTTTTATGATCCCAGGTAAAAAAATTTTTTTTCATAAATTATGAAAAGTATCTTTTTTTATGATTCCATTGTATAAAGGATGATTTCCCTCTACTTTCTATTCAGTTTTGGCCTGGCCAGAGTACAGTAATAACCCCTTGTATTTTTTCAAAATGTCGTTCGATAAAGTGCATTTACGTCATTGTTTACTTTATGAATTCCGTAAAGACAATACCGCGAGTGTGGCAACCAAAAACATTTGTGAAGTGTATGCAGCAGATGTCATCAAAGTTCGACAGGTACGAAGATGGTTTGCAAAATTCCGATCTGGAGATTTTTCACTCATTGATAAACCACGTACCGGGCGGCCATTGAAGTCTGATGAAGACGAATTAAAAGTCATAATTGACACCAATCCACGTCTAACCATCAGAGAGATTGTGTCAATGATGGGAGTCAACCAAACAATCGCATTAAGACATTTGGAGCGTATGGAAATGGTTTCGCGGTACGACGTTTGGATACCTCATCAATTGTCGGCTGCCAATTTATTGGATCGTGTTTCAACGCGCGTTGCTTTGAGTGCGAGACAAAAACATGAACCTTTTTTGCAACGTTTGGTGACGGGAGATGAGAAATGGGTCGTGTACAACAACGTGACAAGAAAAAGACATTGGACTATACCTGGACAAGCCCCATTAACAACTTCGAAGGCCGAAATCCATAAAAAAAAGTTATACTTTGTGTTTGGTGGAATAATAAGGGTATTGTGTAATTTGAACTCTTGGAACACGATAAGACAAGTACAGCAGAACGATATTGTCAGCATTTATCCAAATTGAACATGGTCCTTCAAAAGGATAGACCAGAATTGGTAAACAGAAAAGGGGCAGTGTTTCATCACGACAACGCGCGACCACATGTGGCTATGATGACCCAACACAAGCTAAATGAGTTAAATTGGGATGTTATCAAGCATCCACTGTATTCTCCAGATCTTGCTCTTTCTGAATTTTATTTATTCCGATCAATGCAAAAAAATTTAAATGATGAAAAAAATTATTCAATAGAGCAGGTAAAAACATCCCTTACTTCATTTTTCGCATCAAAATCCACGGAATTTTATACTACTGGTTTTATAAGTTGATAGAAAGATGGGAGAAGGTTATAAGAACTGATGGAAATTATATTATTTATTAAATAAATAATACACAAGAAAAAAATTTTTTAAAAAATATATGTAAAAAACGGTCAAAACTTTTGCATCAACCCAATATATAAATATATATATATATATATATATATATTTATATATATATATATATATTTATATATGTATATATATATATATGTATATATATATATATATATATATATATATATATATATATATATATATATATATATATATATATATGCATATATATATAAATATAAATATATATATATATATATATATATATATATATATATATATATATATATATATATATATATATATATATATATATATATATATATATATATATTAATATTTAAGTTTTACTTAATAAATATGCCCCACTATTTGAAATAGTAGAATTCACTAAGCAAAACTTTAAACCTTTTCAGTGTGTCCAAATACTTGTTCACAAATCTGGATTATCTCCAATTGTAGGAGTTATTTTTCATATAATTTTTCGACATCTCATCAAAGATGAAGAAGAATATGGAAGTCTGGGAATTTACGGCGCTAACGACCGTCATAGGCTGGCTTACGTCATAGGCTGGTGATCACTTTACACACGTGTAACATTCACCAATTCTACCCATTATTGACAACCACACTACTCAAATTCTTGGAAGTTCTACATATATATGAACCAATTAAGAAACTTTGTTCTTGAGTCACTAGAACTTCACTAGAGACATCTATTGGTGTACCTGAAGCGAAGATAAAACAACCAATAGATGTCTCTAGTGAAGTTCTAGTGATTCAAGTCACTAAGTGACTTGAATTACTACACTACAAAGTACCAAAAGTAACTGCGCCGAATTTGATATTTTGCATTACATTTATATAATTTTTCCTCGTATCCATAGATTAAAGTCTTCCCCTAAGACGTGCAGATATGGGGAATGTGTTCTCGGGTCGAGCGGGAGATGCTGGATGGGGTGAGTCGTTAGGATAATAAATCACAAGTTTTATTGCGATGGATATCTGACAGATCGGCTGAGTGGAAACCGTTATTGTTACAAATATGACTTTCAAATTGCGAGGGAGGCGAGACGCGAACCAAAAATACATATTTTAGCTTAATTTTCTACATTATTCCGAAAGGAAGAAATGAACAACATTTTGAGTGTGTCCAAATACTTGTCCGCAAAATCTGGATTATCTCCAATTACAGGAGTTACTTTCATATTATTTTTATGTATAAGTGATCACTTGAACCAGCCTATGACGGTCGTCAGCCCCGTAAATGCCCAGACTTCCATATTCTTATCTTTGATGAGATATCAAAAAATAATACTTAAATTCTTAGTTCTGTATATGTATATATGATCCAATTTCAAAACGTTGTACTTGGATCACTAGAATTACACTAGAGACATCTATTGGTGAGATGAAGAAGCTTTTGTATTTTTACTGAGTTATTTTTCATATTATTTTTTGACATGACACTTTACACACGTGTAACATTCACCAATTCTACCCATTATTGACAACCACATTACTCAAATTTTTGAAGTTCTATATATATGAACCAATTTAGAAACCTTGTTCTTGCATCACTAGAACTTCACTACAGACATCTCATCGAAGATGAAGAAGAATATGGAAGTCTGGGCATTTACGAGGCTGACGATCGTCATAGGCTGGTTTAAGTTATCACTTTACACACGTGTAACGTTCGCCAATTCTACCCTTTATTGACAACCACCCTATTCAAATTCTTGGAAGTTCTAAATATAAAATATATGAACCAATTTCGATATATTGTTCTTGAATCACTAGAACGTCACTAGAGACATCTATTGGTGAGATGAAAAGAAGCTTTTTATTGAGCGGAAACTCTTATTTTAAATGCCCAGACTTCCATATTCTTCTTCGTCTTTGATGAGATGTTAAAAAATAATATGAAAAAAAACCCCTATAATTAGAGATAATCAAGATTTTGCTCACTCCTTTCAAGAACGTCATAAATAAAAAAAAATGATTTTTCAGGAGAACGTTTTTAACGTTTAAAACTATAACATAATGCATTAAAAATAAATATCATACCACTTATTGAACTTTTTACTGTGCAACATATTTTTTAGGTAAAACCTGAAGGTTTTTTCTCCATTTGAAAAATATTTAGTATATTTAAAAAAATAATTAAACAATACCTTTTCTTCAAAATGCAAAAACAACACTTTCTGCCCTGTAGCGGGTAAATATTAAGTTAAAAATATGCCTCTTTTGCTGGGATATAGTACATTTTCTGGGCATTCCGAAAACATGCCCATCTCAAAATTCACGATTTTTGATTAATGACGTTCTTGAATGGAGTGAGCGATTTGTGAACACACTCAAAATGTTGCATATTTAATTAGCTAGAAGAAACAAAAATCCACTAAATGATCTATAAACCTTGTACATAATATTATTAATAAACCCTTATCCACACCCCTATGGTGCATAGGGCACTACATTATATAAACACAGTTTTATCTTGATCGTTAACACACAAAGGAAAGGTGATCAGCCCTCCGCTTCAGGTACCAGTCCAGGGAAATATTAAATAAATATTAGAGTGATAAAATCACTTATATATATTGGACCCCCCTGGGAATCGAACCCGGGACCTCCAGAAGCGTGCTGACCATTACACTACGGAGGCGGAGGTGTACATAATAAGCGAGGCAAATAATAAATTTAAATCCCATCTAAAAAAATGACTGCCATAGATTCTAGATATGAGATTGTCGATACAAGACCACCCTCTCGAATACATTCCGCGACGAATAGCCCCAGAGACAGTATCGTTTGCAAGTACCTACCCCTAAGTAGTGATGGGGATGTTATAAAAATTGGGGAGGATTAAACAGTGTCTGTCTGAGAACATGGGTAGCAGTCGTCGCTATGATTTATGGCAATATTTCTGGCAAATTCACTTCGCGCTGAGGCAAGGGGTCAACTGTGACGTTAGGGGGGGAAAACAATAAAAAGCTTTGTTTCCGAATTGCATTTCAAAGTTTAACTGTATTTTTCGGGTGAAACTTTGTCTGCGACATATCGCTCACTCCTTTCAAGAACGTCATATATCAAAAAACTTGATTTTTCAGGAGAACGTTTTAAAGTTTAAAAATATAACACAATGTATTAAAAATAAATATCAAGCCACTTATTGAACTTTTTACTGTGCAACAGATCTTTTTAGGTAAAACTTGAAGGTTTTTTCTCCATTTGATAAATGTTAAGTATATTTAAAAAAAAAAATTAAACGATACCTTTTCTTCAAAATGCAAAAACAACATTTTGTGCCCTGTAGCTGGTAAATATTAAATTTAAAATATGCCTCTTTTGCTGGGATATAGTATATTTTCTTGGCATTCCGAAAACATGCACAACTGAAAATTGACGATTTTTTATTTATGACGTTCTTGAAAGGAGAGAGCGATATCTGGTTGAATAATTTAGCTGAAACCTATCAGCAAAAATAAAAAGATGATTTTAAATCCAGACTTGCGCCATAGTTGCGCCATATGCTTAGTCATAGTAAAGGGTATAGGTTTTATAAGTAGAACTAGAATAATAGTGTAAATATAAAATACAAAAAAATATAATAAAATAAAATAAAATAACTAGGTACCTACCTATACATTTTATTAAGTACTTACAAAAAGTACCTACATAAAACAGTTCTACCACCAGATGCCGCATGCGTCGCTCAGAATAAAACAAAAGACTTCCGATAATATTATCAACTGTCAGAATCAGATAGATAGATAGATAGATAGATATAAAAATTATTATAAAGATAAATTAAGAATAAACTTTAATTACAAAGCAACACATTGTTTATTTTATTATTATACACCCACTTTACATATTATTTACACTTAATTTTCAAAAGGAAAATATTACCACGTTATAAAACGACAATTTTGTTAATTGGAAATGGATTATGAAACATTAGATGTATTAAAACAATTACTACAATATGTTCGGAGTGAGAGAGAAAAATTAGAAGATGATCAAAGAAAACGATTAGAAGATAATCAAAGAAGACGTGGAAATTTAAGAACTAGTGATAAAATTAAAAATAAAAATCATGTGAAAAAAATTTCTACAAAATATAAAATAAAATATACACCAGAAAAGAAGAATTTCGAAGCAGATTGTGTGAGCAGGAATCCAGTATTAGAATCGAAGGAAAATGCAAATGAACAATTAAAAGTTGTAAATTTGGTTAAATTAGAAGATATTTTAAAAGATCAGAATAAAAATGAAGACATACAAATAACACAGAAACAGTGCTTGAAAAATGAAAATAAAAATAAAGTAGAAAAAACTTCTACGAAAGATAAAATAAAATATTTCCCAGGAAAGAAGAATTTAGAAGTAGATTGTCTAAGCAGGAATCCAGTATTAAAATCGAATGAAAATGCAGATGAACAATTAAAAGTTGTTAATTTGGTTAAATTAGAAGATATTTTAAAAGATCAGAATAAAAATGAAGACATACAAATAACACAGAAACAGTGCTTGAAGAATGAAAATAAAAATAAAGTAGAAAAAAATACTACAAAATATAAAACAAAATATACTCCAGGAAAGAAGAATTTAGAAGTAGATTGTCTAAGCAGGAATCCAGTTTTAGAATCGAATGAAAATGCAGATGAACAATTAAAAGTTGTACATTTGGTTATATTAGAAGATACTTTAAGAGATCTGAATAAAAATGAAGGAATTCAAAAGAAAAAAACAAATGGATTGAAAAAAACTGTGTCTACTTTAAAAGGGTCAAGAAAAAAAAATACAAAAAAAAAGAAAGAAAGAAAAAAAAAACGGAAAAAAAAGAAAGAAAAAAAAAAAAAAAAAAAAAACTTTATCATATCACTAAACTTATACCAGTCCCTTCACTACAAGAAGATGATCCGGAGGACGAGTGAAAATTTTACTATGAATTTTCATCCCCAAGGGGGGAGATGTAATAAAATAACTAGGTACCTACCTATACATTTTATTAAGTACTTACAAAAAGTACCTACATAAAACAGTTCTACCACCAGATGCCGCATGCGTCGCTCAGAATAAAACAAAAGACTTCCGATAATATTATCAACTGTCAGAATCAGATAGATAGATAGATAGATAGATATAAAAATTATTATAAAGATAAATTAAGAATAAACTTTAATTACAAAGCAACACATTGTTTATTTTATTATTATACACCCACTTTACATATTATTTACACTTCATTTTCAAAAGGAAAATATTACCACGTTATATATATATATATATATATATATATATATATATATATATATATATATATATATATATATATATATATATATATATATATATATATATATATATATATATATATATATATATATATATATATATATATATATATATATATATAGGTGTAGGTATACCGTAACAATTCGGAAGTCGGAAGAATGGAGTCGGTAGTCACGAAGAAGTGTTTTTTTAAGTGGTATTACGCAAAGTGAACGATGAATGATAAGGAGAGTGTTATTTTAATCGAAGGGATATTTGATTAAAACGTAACTTAATCTAGCAAATTGCCCAGCGAAGCTGCAGTCATAAACCATCTCCGGCGTCAGCATTAAACTGCAGTAAGGACATCGTTAATGATTTAATATCGCAGGACCCTAAGTGTATGGGCGACCAAATGAAGACTAACGGCTTAAGGGCTGCCACGCAGAGACCATCCCCCGTCCACATCCCTCGAACGGCACTGCCTCTCCGCGCAATTAATTCGTGGAGTAACTAAGAAATATTGTTGGAATTCGTTCAACTGTTGGCACTTTGAAATTAAATGTTCTCGCATAATGAATCAGTGAGATTAATCGTTATTTCATCTTCTAACTCTTGTGGAAGCACAATGGTGCATAGGGCACTGCGTCGTATGGCATAAAATCTCGGTGAGTGGTTATATACTAATATTACAAACATTTATGTAATCGGAGATAATCCAGATTTATGAGGCAAATGTTAGCGGGAAAAGAAGCAGAGGAAGACCGAGAAAAACACGGCACGATCAGGTATGCCAAATACTTGAAAGTGGTCAGGTTAGGAGTCGTAACAATCGGCGGGTATGTATGAGGAGATGCATGAACGTGGACGAGGCGAAGAATGTTTGCAAGGACAGAGTGGTGTGGCGCTCTATTCTCTCTGCCTACCCCTGCGGGGAAGCGGCGTGATGGTTAGTTAGTTAGTTTTTTTTATGTAAAAAAAAAATAAGTAAAAACGGAAAACCACAAAGTAAATGCTTTAAATATTAATAGTATTGAGAATAATAGAAATATTGTATAAAAATTGACAATTACACTTTTAAAATTTTCGGAAGTCCTAGGTATATTGATGAATCTCGTGACACAGTATGTATGAGATCACAGCAGCTATCTATGTTGGATTGAATTTGGATGTATGCGAGATCCGAACACCGGATTATTTTCACATACTGAGAAACGCTTGAAAACGTAATTTTATTTTATCGTTTTAAAACTGGGGTCCGGATCTTTTATACAAGTATTCTACCTATAATTGACAACCACACTACTCAAAATATTAGAACTTTTATTTACAAACATATCCTATAATTAACACGTTCTTTCACAAGCGAGTTCTCGGCACCATCTACAGTTGAGTTGAGTAAGATTTTATTTAACGTAGAAGTTACACTTATGCTTCATATCTTGAGCAAATTACTTCTTCGGCATCATCTACGGTTGAATTTCTTCTTCATCTTTGTTAAGATTTCAAACAAAATCTTGATAAACATAACTCCTATACATATCTCGTGAGATTCGAGCAGTTGTGCAGCAAGGAGTCTACCAAATATGGAAAGTACTATGAAAAAAACTGTAGTACTACCAGATATTACTATATATATATATATATATATATATATATATATATATATATATATATATATATATATATATATATATATATATATATATATATATATATATATATATATATATTGTATATACTTTTATTTTATTTTGTGTTTTATCAAAAAAGTATTTACATATCAAATTTAACGTACCGGCTCAAGGTAAATCCTTGTCAATAATGGGTAGAATTGATGAATGTTACACGTGTGTAAAGCGATCACTTAAACCAGCCTATGACGGTCGTCAGCCCCGTAAATGCTCAGACTTCCATATTCTTCTTCATCTTTGATGAGGTGTCAAAAAATAATATGAAAAATATTTCCTGTAATCGGAGATAATCCAGATTTGTGACACACATTTAAAATGTTGTAAAAAAATGAAAAAGAAAAAAATTATCATGTAAAACGAACCCACTCCCCAGATAAAGTCGAAAATTAATTATTTCTTTTACTTTTTTTTTTAAATATTGAAAGCATTAACACTGTGGATCATATTGATATATTATTTCGAGAAATAAAAATACTTTGTGTTCTGATCCACTCACATTTTTATTAACCAACTAGTTTCGGCAACAACCTGTTGCCCTCTTCAGGGTCACATTTATAAATGTAACCCTGAAGAGGGCAAGATTTTGTTGCCGAAACTAGTTGGTTAATAAAAATGTGAGTGGATCAGAACACAAAGTATTTTTATTTCTTGAAATAATATATTTATTATACTACTGGAAAATTTAAAGCGAATAAGTCATGGGTGCTTTTAAACTGGTAGGACTCTTGCAACCCTAAACTAAGTGAGTGCTCTTCACCATTAGTTATATAAATATGAGGGGAAATTTCTTCAAGTCGACTTATTAAAATAAATAGATAATATTTTCCATTGTTTTCTCTAGTGATGACTGGCCCCTTAAAACTTGAAATCGAATAATGCTCCAAGAGATGACTTGCTAAATACTAACTAACTAACTAACTAACCATCACGCCGCTTCCCCGCAGGGGTAGGCAGAGAGAATAGAGCGCCACACCACTCTGTCCTTGCAAACATTCTTCGACTCTTCCACGTTCATGATCTCCTCATACATACCCGCCGATTTTACGACTCCTAACCTGACCACTTTCAAGTATTTGGCATACCTGATCGTGCCATGTTTTTCCCAGTCTTCCTCTGCTTCTTTTCCCGCTAACATTCGCCTCATAAATTTGTTTTACCGTTCTTTCCTCACTCATTCGTTCCACATGTCCAAACCATCTCAACACACCTTTCTTAATTTTATCTGTAATGCTTATCTCAGCCTTCTTCTATCTCTTCATTTTCTTCGCCTTGTTGTTGTTATTTCTCTCATAATTCTTCTTCTTCTAAATCATCTTTAAACACATTAATTTTTTGACTTTGGCATTTTAAAACTGGTCCCCGATCTTACTTACTTATAACCCTTACCCGCACCCAATGGTGCATAGGGCACTGCGTCGAATTGACGCAGTGTTGTCTCGATCATTACTTACATGAAGGCAAGGTGATAACTCTTGCGGCACCCAATGGTGCATAGGGCACTGCGTCGAATTGACGCAGTGTTATCTCGATCATTACTGATCAGGGCACTGTGTCATATTAAGGCAGTGTTATCTTGATCGTTTACACATGAAGGCAAGGTGATCACTCTTGCGCTTCAGGAACCAGTCCAGGGTTATATTAAATTAATATTACAGTGTTAAATCGCTAATATTTATTTTCACCTCGCCCCCTAGGAATCGAACCCGGGACCTCCAGTATGGTAGCTAAACACGCTGACCATGTCCCCGATCAGTATTATCAAATACTATATCAAATAATTCATGCATACTTTATTTTTTTAAATACCGTAAAAAGTTACTTTTAAATCGTCTACACTGCGCAGTTTAAACGTTAGCTTAAAACGAATCCACGCCCAGGTAGGTACTGTACCTTAAATGTAAAATGCGAAAAGTAATGACTTGGAAAACAAACCCATTAATCGTTGTTTTTGTTGGGATTTTGTGCTACATATTATTTTATTTTAAATAACAAAATTATTCAAGCAGTAACAAAACAAGGCTGGAAAGTGGAAAATATCAGTCGAAAGAAAATTCATCCCGGCGTTAAAAATAATGACGCATGAACAACCGCCATTTTGTTTATTCTAACAATCGCGACATGGCAGTTCTCCCATTAAAGTCAAAGAGCGACGAATTTTTTAGTTTTCTCGGATTTTTTTAAAAAATATTTACTTGTCGCAACAAAACGTTTTGAGTAGGTCTAAATACTTGCTACAAGTCTGAGTTTCTCTAATGAGGATTTTTATTGTAAAGACATAGAAAGGAGAGTGAATGCTGGGAACAGAGTGAATGGTGCACTAAAATCAGTTTTAGCAAATAAAAATCTATCAGCGGAAGTTAAACTGGCAGTACACAATGGAGTTCTGGTTCCAACCCTTATGTATAGAAGCGAAGCATGGAGTTGGCAAAAGAAGGATGAAAGCAGATTGAATGCTGTCGAAATGCGATCCTTCAGACGAATGTGTGGCCAAACGATGTTTGATAGATGTTCGAATGATGAAATAAGGAAAGAATGTAAGACTGAGATAAGCATTATCGATAAAATTAAGAAAGGTGTGTTGAGATGGTTTGGACATGTGGAGCGTATGAGTGAAGAAAGAACGGTTAAACAAATTTATGAGGCGAATGTAGTTGGAAAAAGAAGCAGAGGACGACCGAGGAAAACTTGGCACAATCAGGTATGTCAAATACTTGAAAGCGGCCGGATCAGGAGTCGTAATGATCGCCGGGTATGTATGAGGAGATGCATGAATGTAGAAGAGGCAAAGAATGTTTGCAAAGATAGAGTGGTGTGGCGTTCGATTCTCTCTGCCTACCCCTGCGGGGAAGCGGCGTGATGGTTAGTAAGTTTTAGTTTAGTATTTTCGGGGCTGTCATGGACTGGTTAGGTGATCGCTTTAGACACATGCAACATTTACCATTTCCAGATTTGCAAACAAGCATTTAGTCAGACACAAAATGTTGCCATTTATTTATCTAATTTCCTTAATTTAATTTAATTTTTTAACAATAAATTACCCAAGTATTTAAAAATAAAAAAAATGATGAACTTAAATTTTCATTTACTTGAAATAAGGATAAAATGACACTATAATTTTACTGGCAGTGCAGAACAGAGTCCTGGTTCCAACTCTAATGTATGGAAGTGAAACATGGAGTTGGCAAACGAAGGATGAAAGTAGACTGAATGCAGTCGAAATGCGATCTCTCAGAAGAAGAATGTGCGACAAAACGATGTTTGATAGATGTGCGAATAGTGAAATAAGGAAGGAATGCAAAGCTGAGATAAGCATTATCGATATTATATATATTATATATATATATATATATATATATATATATATATATATATATATATATATATATATATATATATATATATATATATATATATATATATATATATATATATATATATAATGCAGTCAAATAAATATATGGTAAATTATTTTTCACTCGAATATTAATTCAATATAACCCTTTTCTGGTACCTGAAGCGGAGGGCTGATCACCTTTCCTTCGTGTGTTAACCATCAAGATAACACTGCGTTTGTATGATGCAGTGCCCTATGCATCATTGGGGTGCGGATAAGGGTTTGAATGAAAAATGAAAATGAATTAAATGAATAAATAAAAAAATTGAAAATACGTAATTCGAGTCTGGGCTTGTCTTTTCGGTGAAATTTCTCCTCCAAAGCTAATAGCGGGGTATCCCGCCATTGCGGGCGCGTTAGGCGCAGACGCCAATAAATCAAGATGGCCGACGCCAGATAGAGGATTCCAACAACGTGTATTGTATATGGAAGGGCTCTGACAAATAGAATTGTAAAATCCCTCACAACAATACAAGATCCCCCCCGTTTCTGTAAAGATCTCTCCCGGATATGAATGCTGGAAGAAAAACAGGGAATACTGTGGAAATTCCGTATTCGTCATAGATTTGTATCGGAGAACTTGACGTACCTACTCGTATATTATTTATTTATTTTTCAATACACATTACATAATAATAATAATAATCCTGGATGATTTATACAGCGCCATTTTCGTAAAAAACTACCTCAGGGCGCTTTTTTTATTTTTTTTATTTTTTTATTTTATTGGCAAAGCACCCAATTTTGGGTGATACCTGCCATCCTAGTGATTTTACTTAAACAATAAATACATTTTTTATTGATTATTTTTGGGGTCACACGCTTTTGCCATACTTTTTTATATGTTTAATGATGGCACCGGTAACATTTTTTGAGTTGATTGACAATAGGTGTTGGACATTCAGCGGGAAGGACAAACCCTCCGACCGAATGTCCTGAATGAACTCGAGGTTAGGGAGTAAGGGGCAGTTGAAAAATATGTGGTCGGCAGGCTCATCCTCCTGTCCACACGCGGACAACGAACAAGTTAGAATGTTAATCTTTTTGAGGTGAGATGCAAGTACTGTGTGTCCGATCCTCAGCCTGCACAGAAGGGACACATTCAGCTTGGGAATCTTGATTTTGCGGAACCAAGGGGATTTAAGTATCACGGGTTGGATTGACTTATAATAGGATCCAGTGGATGTTATAGAGAATATTTTATTCCATTCCTCGCTTGCACCAGCTTTGAGCTTACTAAGGTAGTCAGGAATGGGAAGGGTGAATAGACTGGGAACCACGCCATGGAATGGAATATGATATGAAAATGATAATGAGAGAAAATTAAAAAAATACACAAGTGAAAAATGACGTCGACATACATAAGTCATGTATGTAATCACCCCAATGGTGCATAGGGCACAGCATCATATAAACGCAGTGTTATCTTGATCGTTAACACACGAAGGAAAGGTGATCAGCCCTCCGCTTCAGCTACCAGTCCAGGGTAATATTGAATAAATATAAGAGTGAAAAAATCACTTATATTTATTAAATCCCCCTCTGGGAATCGAAACCGGGACCTCCAGGACGGTAGCCAAGCGTGCTGACCATTACACTACGGTCATCTTTGACGAGATGTCAAAAAATAATATGAAAAATAACTCCTGTAATTGGAGATAATCCAGATTTGTGAACAAGTATTTTGACACACTCAAAATGTTGTAAAAAAAAGTGCGTTGCGACGCTCTTTAAAAATGGTCATGGCGGTGGATACATTTGTGGAATTAAATAAGGCGTCATAAATTTATGAAACAGGGAGAGAAGAAAATCGAGGAAGCACTGCACCCCTTCAATCGCGTTTTACGATGTGCGTTCAACTGATTTTATATACAGGAGGCAAAATCTAAATTATAATAGAAAATAAATTAATTTAAAACGTAACCACTGTTCGTATATATCAATCGAACCCCTTGTTCGCACCCGATGGTGTAAGTCATGTATGTAATCACCCCAATGGTGCATAGGGCACCGCATCATATAAACGCAGTGTTATCTTGATCGTTAACACATGAAGGAAAGGTGATCAGCCCTCCGCTTCAGGTACCAGAACAGGGTTATATTGATTAAATATTGTAGTAAAAATAATTTACCATATATTTATTTGACCCCACCCTGCGAATCGAACCCGGGACCTCCAGTACGGTAGCCAATCGTGCTGACCATCACACTACGGAGGCGGATACACACACAGACACTTATACATAAATATATTTATTTAAATATATATATATATATATATATATATATATATATATATATATATATATATATATATATATATATATATATATATATATATATATATATATATATATATATATATATATATATATATATATATATATATATATATATATATATATATATATATGACTTGGTACGATCAGTTCAATCAGAACCTAAAATCTGGCGGTGTCAAAAGTCTGCGTAATCGGAGGGCATGTATGACTAGATGTATTGATGTGAAGGAGGCGAGGAGTGTATGTCAGGACAGAAGAGTGTGGCGTTCCATCCTCTCTGCTTACACCTGTGGGGAAACGGCGTGATGGTAGTAGTAGTATATATGTAAATATATATATATATATATATATATATATATATATATATATATATATATATATATATATATATATATATATATATATATATATATATATATATATATATTTATTTCTACATATATTTTTTCGAGATTTATAGATAGGATTTATAAATTTTCGCGACATTACTGTCAATAAGTTCTATATTCTCTAACGATGTTTTTTTTTTTTTATATATTATTATTTATTAATACGCCCTGTATAAGCACTTGTATCTCCCAATATATGAATATGTGAAGTTAGTAACTGTCGTCAATAAATATTATTTATTTCCTCCCACACTCACGCACAGAGCACCCTATTCTAGCACAACTTCACTCACCGCAAGTAGCTTGCAAGCATAATAACTAAAGCGCTGTTTTTGTTTTTCAAATTCGAAAACGCTAAGTTATTTTTTTTTATTTCAGCGAAAATTTTATTTCAAGACATTTTTATATAGAGAAACCCTTATCCTCACCCCAATGGTGCATAGGGCACTGCTTCATATAAACGCAGTGTTATCTTGATCGTTTACACATGAAGGAAAGGTGATCAGCCCTCCGCTTCAGGTACTAGTCCATGGTAATATTGAATAAATATTATAGTGAAAAAATCACTTATATTTATTTGACCCCCGCTGGGAATCGAACCCGGGACCTCCAGAACGGTAGCCGAGCGTGCTAACCATTGCTAGACATTTTCATATGATTATTGTCGAATTTAGAAAGGAATTAATTTACTTATTTTATTTTATTAAGATTATTTTTATAAGAGTCATGAAAGGTAGTTAGGATAGGGTGCTTGTGCACTACACGGAATTTTACTGTCCAGCAGTCCGGTTAGCTTGAAAACACGGATGATTTGCTTGTGCGATTGTCCCTCTTTCTCCGGATTGGTGGGCTCGATACGTGCGCGATCACGGTGCGCGTGAATTCGATCACGCTAAACTGTCGTAGTCGCTTTTATTTGAAACAACTGGACTGCCGGACGGTAAAATTCCATGCAGTACCCAAGCGCCCATAGAAATTGTTGAAAAATCTTCTTCTTCTTCTTCGCCTTATCCGCACCCAACGGTGCATAGGGCACTGCATCAAATTGACTCAGTTTTGTCTTGATCGTAACTTACACGAAAGCAATGTCATCATTCCTGTGCTTCAGGAATCAAAAAAACATCACTCAAACCAAACATCATTCAAAACAAATGAAAAAATCTTTAAAAACGATCTCTTGAAAAATCAAGGTTTTTGATATATGACGTTGTTGGAAGGAGTGAGCGATATGTAACATTTAAATTTTAGATACATACTTCGAATTCGACTAGTGGATTGTTAACTCGTTTTTTTTCATTTTTTTCTTCTGACATCGGATTTTAAACCCATTACACAATGGCGTTTGTGTCATGCGCGCTGCAATCGCTTCAATTCGGTTTCATTTTAAAGAAATGAATGTAAAGTGGGGTAAAAATAGAAATAAATAATAATAAATAAAAAATAACACTTAATTGTGTGCATCACATGTGAGGGGGAGCTCTCCTCAATAAAAAAACATTCATTTTAAAAAATCTTTTAAATACATTTTAGCAAATCAAACAAGTCGCTCACTCCTTTCAAGAACGTCATAAATCAAAAATCGACAATTTTCAGTTATGCATGTTTTCGGATTGCCTATAAAATGTACTATATCCCAGCAAAAGCGGCATATTTCAAACTTAATATTTACCCGCTACAGGGCAGAAAGTGTTGTTTTTGCATTTTGAAGAAAAGGTATTGTTTAATTATTTTTTTAAATATACTAAATATTTTTCAAATGTCATATATATCGCGCACTCCTTTCAAGAACGTCATAAATAAAAAAAAACTCGATTTTTCAGGAGAACGTTTTTAAAGTTTAAAAATATAATACAATGTTTTAAAAATAAATATCAAGCCACTTATTGAACTATTTGTGTGAAACAGATCTTTTTAGGTAAAACCTGAAGGTTTTTTCTACATTTGAAAAATATTAAGTGTATTTAAAAAATAATTAAACAATACCTTTTCTTCAAAATGCAAAAACAACACTTTCTGCCCTGTAGCGGGTAAATATTAAGTTTAAAAAATGCCGCTTTTGCTGGGATATAGTACATTTTCTGAGCATTCCGAAAACATGCTCAACTGAAAATTGACGATTTTTGATTTATGACGTTCTTGAAAGGAGTGAGCGATACGTAGTTTTACAAGTAAATTCAACGTTAAGTTCGATAGCGGGTATTTTATTCAGTCTAAAAGCTTTAAATAACAGGGATTATTGAAACAGGGATTTTAGAGTTGCCATTTTTTGCCAGTATACCCACGATATTGTTATTTTATTTTATTTTAAATTAGATATTGAACGAAAATGCACTGTGATTTTGCAGATAGGTAAGTACTTTCACGACACTGCTGTGTGTGGGTAGCAAGAGAGGATAGAACGCCAAATTAGACTCTTTTCTCTTGATACAAACAGTGGAACCTAGAGGAAAAATATTGTTTTATTTTATTATTTTATTATTACCTACTGATAGCTGTCATTCTTAGATACTAACTGAAAATACACTGCGATTATGCAGGTAGCTAAATACTCATACGACACTGCTGTTTGTGGGTAGCAAGAGAGGATAGAATGCCAAATTGGACTCTTTTCTCTTGATACAAACAGTTGAAACTAGATGAAAGATATTGTTTTTATTTTATTTATTATTATTACTGATAGCTGACATTCTGAGATACTAAGCGATTAATACACTGTGATTTTGCAGGTAGCTAAGTACTCATACGACCCTGCTGTGTGTGGGTAGCAAGAGAGGATAGAATGCCAAATTGGACTATTTTCTTTTATTACAAACAATGGAATCTAGAAGAAAGAAAAATCTCTTATTCTTCCTAATTGGAAACTCTATCGGACTCTATTAGAGGCGTGTATTGTAACCCTGTCTGCGATGACGAGCAATGTCTCTCCAGATAATGGGACGTCGCCCTTCCGAGATCCGATCCGGGGTGTTAGAGAGCGGAGAAGACCTGTCAGCGCGTGGACAAAGACCTCGGAACAATATCATAAATAATAAGTAACACTAAGTCTCTCAATACATGCCAAAGCTGTCATTTCTTTCTCCGACAGGGTTTGTCAAACTGTTTTGAGTAAGCGCTCGCGAATTAGTTTGAAATTAGAAATTAGAAAATTAGATTCAGCTGTTAAGTTATATATTATGCATATTGTCCGCCTCCGCTACCGTTCTGGAGGATCCGGGTTCGATTCCCAGGGGGGTAAAATAAATATGAGTGATTTTTTCACTGTAATATTTATTCAATATTACCCTGGACTGGTACCTGAAGCGGAGGGCTGATCACCTTTCCTTCATGTGTAAAAACGATCAAGATTACACTGCGTTTATATGACGCAGTGCCCTATGCACCATTGGGGTGCGGATAAGGGTTTTATTATTATTATTATTATTATTTCCAACATTTTGAGTGTGTCCAAATACTTTTGTGGATTTTCTCCAATTACAGGAGTATTCGTCATATTATTTTTTTGACATCTCATCAAAGATGAAGAAGAATATGAAGTCTGGGGCTGACGAACGTCATAGGCTGGTTTAAGTGATCACTTTACACACGTGTAACAATCACCAATTCTACCCATTGTTGACAACCACACTACTCAAATTCTTGGATGTTCTATATATGTATATGAACCAGTTTAGAAACATTGTTCTTGAATCACTACAACTTCACTAGAGACATCTATTGGTGAGACGAAAAAAAGCTTTTTATTCAGCAGAAAATCTTTTATTAGTAGGTATGTGGGTGATTATAATCCAGGATTCGGACCTCACATACTAATAAAAGAGTTTCTGCTCAATAAAAAGCTTCTTTTCATCTCACCAATAGATGTCTCTAGTGAAGTTCTAGTGATTCAAGAACAATGTTTCAAAATTGGTTCATATATATATATATATATATATATATATATATATATATATATATATATATATATATATATATATATATATATATATATATATATATATATATATATATATATATATATATATATATATATATATATATATATATATATATATATATATATATATATATATATATATATAGAACTTCCAAGAATTCGAGTAGTGTGGTTGTTAATCATGGGTAGAATTGGTGAATGTTACAAGTATGTAAAGTGATCACTTAAACCAGCCCCGTAAATGCCCAGACTTCCATAATCTTCCTCATCCATGCTGAGATGTAAAAAAAAAATAAAAAACGTTGTTAAACACTGATAATAAAAATTCGTTAAGGCGAAGATGGGATATTCTAGTCGCGAAACACAGTTTGCGAAGCGCTCCACACATGCCAATCAGCTAATGGAATCTCGAGACAATATCCCCATGTCACGCGAGATACGCCAATACGCATTACGCTTTTACCCCCCCAAACTTATCCGATAATTTAACACAAATATTTTGATCAATGTATGGATAACGTAATGGGGAAATATTGTATCAGTGAATTGGCAACACTGTCTATGTTATTGTTTTAAAACTAATTTTAATAGAAACCCCTGACTGTTTGAAAATTCTCCCAATACTTATGTGCTCCTGGTAGCGCAGAACCTCCAAATCGTCTCCAGTTTCGTTTTTTAATGACTTTGTGGGTTATGACTGCAAGTTATGGTATACACAGCTTTACTGAGTAAGCATCAGAAACGTTTCCCGCAGAGGTAAGCAGAGAGAATAGAATTCTACACCAATTTGTATTATATATATATATATATATATATATATATATATATATATATATATATATATATATATATATATATATATATATAACGTGGTAATATTTTCCTTTTGAAAAGTGTAAATAATATGTAAAGTGGGTGTATAATAATAAAATAAACAATGTGTTGCTTTGTAATTAAAGAAACGACAATAAAAGTTTATTCTTAATTAATCTTTACAATAATTTTTATATCTATATGATTCTGACAGTTAATAATATTATCGGAAGTCTTTTGTTTTCTTCTGAGTGACGCATGCGACATCTGTTGGTAGAACTGTTTTATGTAGGTACTATTTGTAGGTACTTAATAAAATGTATAGGTAGGTACCTAGTTATTTTATTACATCTCCCCCCTTGGGGATGAAAATTCATAGTAAAATTTTCACTCGTCCTCCGGATCATCTTCTTGTAGTGAAGGGACTGGTATAAGTTTAGTGATATGATAAAGGTTTGATTTTATTTTTTTGTGACCTGTATCAATTCTGTATATTGAGTTAGAAATTTTTTCAATAATTTTATAAGGTCCAATTTTTAGTTCATCCAATTTTTTTCTGTTTAGCTTGTTTCCATTTTCCACATACACCATGTCTCCTACGTTGAATTCGCAGCCTATTCTATTTTTGTCAAATAATGTTTTATTGTAATTATGTGATTTTATTGTATTTTCAAGCGCTATTTGCCTGTCTCTAATCCAGTCATTATTAGATTTTCCTTGTTTTAATTCGTTGGGTAAAATATTTACATCTGTACCATATAAAAGATAACTTGGGGAAAAGTCAGTGACTGAGTGATTAGTATTATTATATTTATTAACACATTCTTGAGCTATTGTGGTCCATGCTCTTCTTTTCCCTTTTTCATTTATTTTGCATCTGATTTTGTTCACCAATGTTTGATTCAGCCTTTCATTTAGGCCATTTGAGAATGGTGCATTTACTGCAGTGAAGATTATTGGGATCCGCTTGTCATTTAAGAATTCCTTGAATTCTTTCGAATTTATTCCTGGGTATTGGTCGGTGAGAAGCATACCAATATCCTCGGTTTCTGTTATTTTCATGACTAGTTTTATAAAATCATTTGCATTCTGAGTTTTTGAGGTTAAAATAAATGCGTATCTTGTAAAGTGATCCACTAAGAGATGTAGATATTTTTTTGTTGATCTTGAACCTCCTAAACCTCCAATTGTGTCTAAAGATATTATTTCAAAAGGCTTTGTGGCCGGGCCTAGATGAGACATAAATCCAAATTTCTTTTGTCCTCTTGATTTATTTTTAATACAAATTTCACAATTTCTACAAATTGTTTTTATGTTTTTCGTCAAATTTTTGGCTGCGTAATGTGGACTAATAGTCTTTTGCATTTGTCCAATTCCAATATGGCTTAGGTTTTCATGTATGTCTTTAATGATTTCGATGCTAAACGGTTCTGAAAGAATTATTTTTTCTTTTTTCTTGACCTTTTTAAAATAGACATTGTTTTTTTCAATCCATTTGTTTTTTTTCTGTTGAATTCTTTCATTTTTATTCTGATCTCTTAAAATATCTTCTAATTTAACCAAATTTACAACTTTTAATTGTTCATCTGCATTTTCACTCGATTCTAATACTGGATTCCTGCTTAGACAATCTGCTTCTAAATTCTTCTTTCCTGGATTATATTTTATTTCAAATTCATATTGCGATAAATAATATGTTAAATCACCTAACTCTTCATCGGTCCTAGATTTCAGATTCATATTTTCCAAAGGTTTGTGATCTGAATAAACCGTAAATGATTTACCTATTAACCAGTATTGCCAGTATCTTACCGCTTCCTTAATTGCTAAACATTCTAAATATATTGCTTTTTTTTTCTTCTGGGCTTCATTTAGTTTTTTTGAAAAGTATGCCACTGGTTTTTCTCTACCATCGGGCTGCTTTTGTTTCAAAATGGCCCCAACACCTTCTAAAGAAGCATCGGTATAAATGTTGATTGGTAAATCCTGATCAAAAATTTCTAGAACGGGCTGTGAGCAAAGCATGCTTTTTGTTATTTCAAATGCTTTTTGGCATTTATCACACCAAATAAATTTTTGATTTTTCCTTAGTAAGTTATGCAATGGATCTAGTATTATTGCACTCTTTGGTATGTATTCATGGTAAAAGTTTATTTTCCCCAGAAATTGTCTTACATTTTTTATCGTTTTTGGAACAGGAAAATTCTTTATTGAAATCAAATTATCCTTTACTGGTTTTATTGAATTATTTTGAATTATATGACCTAGATATTTTACCAAGTCTGACGCAAATGCGCATTTTGTAAATTTTAACCTGAAACCTTCCGTTTCGATCGCTTCCAGCAACTGTGTTAGATGTTTAATGTGCTCAGCAAAAGTTTTAGAAAATATAAGAATATCATCTATGTAATTAACGGTGAAATCTGTAAGTTTATACTTTCTTAATATGTTACCTAGTATCCTTTGAAAAATTGCTGGTGAGGTCTTCAATCCAAATGGTAGGCAAGTCCATTGGAAATGTCCTTCTTGTGTAACAAATCCCGTCTTTTTTCTGTCTTCGATTCGTAAAGGAATAGACCAAAACGCTGAGTTTATATCTAGTGTTGAAAAAAATTTGCAATTCCTGGTCTTTATCATTAGGTCTTCAATTAAAGGAAATGGTTGAGCTTGAGGCACTACTATTTTATTCAAGTCTCTGAAATCTATACACAGTCTGGATTTTTTGTTTTCCTCTTTTTTAAATGCCAATGTAACAGGTGCAGCAAATGGACTGTAGGATTCTTCTATTAGCTTATTATCCAGTAATTTTGCAATTTGTTTTTCTATCTCCTTTTTATCTTCTACAGTACATCTGTAAGGCCTCTTACTGCAATATCTGTCTACTAGTAAGTCTATCCTCGCTTCGTATCCACTAACAGTGCCGATATCATATTTGTCTTTTGCAAAAACGGATTTATATTTGCAAATCAGTTCATTTATTTTAGATTTTTGAAATTGATTTAAATGATTTATTTTTATTTCAAAATCTTCTTCTTTTACATGTTCATTATAATTTATTTTGCACTCCTTGCTGTTGTTATTTTCTGTATTTTTAAATTCACTATTTTTCATTTTATATTTTGTAGAAATTTTTTCTACTTTCTTTTTATTTTCATTTTTCAAGCATTGTCTTTGTGTTATTTTTAAGTCTTCATTTTGGATTAGTTTAAATTTTTTTATCATATCTAATCCTATCAAAAATTCATATTTGAAATTTTCTTCATCAATAATATATACATCAACGTTTTTTTCCAATTCAAATATTTTTATTTTCAAAGTCGTCAAACCGTTTGTCTTTTTAACACCATTAATTGTTACTAAATCTGCTTCATTCATATTGTTTCCTTTTCCTTTTAGTTTTAATAACTTAGAATTTATTAGAGAAACATTTGAACCTGAATCGTAAATTCCAAATATTTCAATTTGATCATTTAGTAATAGTTTGACATTTATTAATGGTGTTACTATTCGTTTTTTTGATCGGTTTCGTTTAACTTAGCTTCTATAACTGAATTGTTTACATGTCTGATAGTATTTTTATTATTAAACTTATCATCCTCCTTTGTTCTAAACCAGCACGTTACTTCAGGGTGATATCGAGTTCCCTTATTTAATTTTTCACAAATCTTACATGGACTTTTATCTTTAATTTTACCACTAGTTCTTAGATTTCCATATCTTCTTTGATCCGAAAACCTTTTTTTATTTACAATGTTTTCGTGTTTTTTTACTTCATTGAATAAATCGACTGTATCTTCTAATTTTTCTCTATCAATCATATTAATTATAAATTCTGGTAAACCAGCCACAATAAGATCTACTAAGGTACCCATGTCGATCGTTCTTCTCATCTCCAACAAAAGTTTTTCCTTCCTTATGGCATAGTCTAACAAGGAACCGTCGTTATATTTAAAAGATAATGCAAACATTACATGGTTCCATCCCTTGTTTGTAAATGTTTTACAAAAGTTGTTTTTCCATACTATCCATTCTGAGTTCATGGAAAATTTTATCATCATCGAACTGTACCAATCTTCACAACTTTTATCCATAAACAATCTTAATATTTCAATTTTTTTCTCATCCGTTGTCACCTCAAAACGTATACATTCTTTTTCAAAAATATCCATCCACTGGTTTGCATTAGGATTTTTGCTTGTAAATTTTTCAATGATGAACTTCTCTGAAATATCTTTTAAATTTTGATGTTTGCTTACCTGAGCATTTTGTATTAATTTTTCTAGTAAGTTTTCTAATGTTTGAGGAGCAGTATCCATTTTTTTTTTATTTTGTTTCTTTATTTTTGATTAACAAAATTGTCGTTTTATAACGTGGTAATATTTTCCTTTTGAAAAGTGTAAATAATATGTAAAGTGGGTGTATAATAATAAAATAAACAATGTGTTGCTTTGTAATTAAAGAAACGACAATAAAAGTTTATTCTTAATTAATCTTTACAATAATTTTTATATCTATATGATTCTGACAGTTAATAATATTATCGGAAGTCTTTTGTTTTCTTCTGAGTGACGCATGCGACATCTTGTTGGTAGAACTGTTTTATGTAGGTACTATTTGTAGGTACTTAATAAAATGTATAGGTAGGTACCTAGTTATTTTATTACATATATATATATATATATATATATATATATGTATATATATATATATATATATATATATGTATATATATATATATATATATATATATATATATATATATATATATTTTGTCAAATATATATATATCTACCACCAGATGTCGCATGCGTCGCACTGAATAAAACAAAAGACATCAGATAGAAAAAATATAATATTCTGAACTGTCAGAATCAGATAGATAGATAGATAGAAAAATATTGTAAAGATTACATAATTAAGAATAAACTTTAATTATAAACATTAATTACAAAGCAACACATTGTTTATTTTATTATTATACACCCACTTTACATATTATTTACACCCAATTTACAAAAGAAAATATTACCACGTTATATATATATATATATATATATATATATATATATATATATATATATATATATATATGTTCATATATATATATATATATATATATATATATATATATATATATATATATATATATATATATATATATATATATATATATATATATATATATATATATATAAATGTACATCAGTCATACAGAGTAAAAAAATAAATTCTAGAATCGGATGCAAAAATGAATTCATTTTTACTCTAAGACGAGTTTGACACATCGAATTGTTTTATTAGCTGACGTCATTACACACGTAATGACGTCAGATCGCATTACTGCTTTGATTCATATCGCAATTTAAATTAATGTGTGCAATCAATTGAATGCTCATATTATCTGCGAGTCTTTCAATCTATTGTCCATGTACTGGCCTACAAGATGTTATTTTTTTACATCTCAACATAGATGAAGAAGAAAATTGTAGTATGGGCATTTAGGTACGAGGCTTACGACCGTCATAAGCAAGTTTAAGTGATAATTTTGCATTTTACACGTGCGTAAAATGATCTAGTGAAGTTCTAGTGATTAAAGAATAAGGTTTCTAAATTGGTTTATGTATGTATATATATATATATATATATATATATATATATATATATATATATATATATATATATATATATATATATATATATATATATATATATATATATATATATATATATATATATATATATATATATATATATATATATATATATATATATATATATATATATATATATATATATAGAACTTCCAAGAATTTGAGTAGTGTGGTTGTCAATAATGGGTAAAATTGGTGAATGTTACACGTGTGTAAAGTGATTAAACTAGCCTATCACGTTCGTAAGCCCTGTAAATGCTCAGAATTCCATATTCTTCTTTATCTTTGTTGAGATGTCAAAAAATAAAATAAATATATGGTTCTGAAAAGGAAGGAGCTAATATATCGCTCACTCCTTTCAAGAACGTCATAGATCAAAAATCGTCAATTTTCAGTTGTGCATGTTTTCGGAATGCCCAGAAAATGTACTATATCCCAGCAAAAGAGGCATATTTTTAACTTAATATTTACCCGCTACAGGGCAGAAAGTGTTGTTTTTGCATTTTGAAGAAAAGGTATTGTTTAATTATTTTTTTAAATATACTTTATATTTTTCAAATGGAGAAAAAACCTTCAGGTTTTACTTAAAAAGATGTGTTGCAAAGTAAAAACTTCAATAAGTGGCTTGATATTTATTTTTAATACATTTTATTATATTTTTAAACTTTAAAAACGTTCTCCTGAAAAATCAAGTATTTTGATTTATGACGTTCTTGAAAGGAGTAAGCGATATGTAAACATTTTTTTTTAATGAGCGCATAAGGACGAAGTTTTATTCGATCGCATGTTCAATGGATAAAAATCACGATGTGTGATTATTGGCTAATAAATTAATATGAAATCACAAGACTATCGGTAGCATTCTTATTGAAATCTCTAGAGAACTAAGGGAGATATGAAGGTTTAAACTTTACATATTTTAATAAAACGAGAAACGTACGTTCGCATACGTCATCAAATTTCCGTCATCGAACGTTTTATGACGTCATATGGTTTATTGTCTATGGTTTATAGAGCTGTAGTAGTAGTAGTGTGGATTGTTTGTTTACAACTACACTACCGTTTGTGATATACAAATATGAGGGGAGAGGGGGTGGACCATAGACATCAACAAATAGAGCCGCCAATAATTTAGCAATGGCACCAACATTAAAATAACTCCATCGTTTCTGTGACGTCATTCATTGCCAACTTACGAAAATAACGTTTTATCGAAGGCGAATTTTCCAAAAGAAAATGATGAATGAAAATATTGATTATATCGGGTGTTATAAACACTTCACGAGTCTAATACAATTCTTTATAGGTTGAGTATGTTCAATTAGATATTCCTCCCGTCTGACAAAGATCCATTGTCAAAGATCATTAAGAATCAATGACGAATCGTCATCTAGTTGTCTCAATTGATTTGCTAGTCGCAAAATGGTCCATCTGACAGTCAATTGTGCAACTCAAAGCACAACATGCCCTAAAATGGGCCATCTATGCGCTAGTAGCTCAGTTACGCCCACACTGCCCTGCGCATGTATTGGAGTGTGTAAATATCGAGACATTTGGCTGGGAATCCATTTTTCTGTATAGATCTATCGATGATAGATCAAGGATCTACAAGGAGCAAGGATTGTGACGTTCGTGACGCCACAGGATGTTACCTCGACTTTATCGAGATAGTTGAAAAGTGTAAACCCAAAAGCCACAATTTCCTTTCGGTACGATGTGTGCGTGTGTGAGGAGGGGCCCGTATCACACTCGAAAATTTGTGAAAATCGATTTACAAATTTTTTAAATTTGTGAAAATTGATTTATATAATATCACGAAAAAAACCTACTGAAGATACTATTTATTTATTGATTTGGCGTTTAATTTGTAGAACTCCATTTTAATTTATGTATTAATTTTAAATCCAACACAGATTTTTTGAGTCGACTAAGTTGTATTTTATTAACAAAAACACATAAAAAATTATATTGTGACAATTGTTTCGCCTTGTTAGGGCATCATCAAACGAATTACCCACACGGGTATACAATATAATTTAGTCATATTAAAGGGTGTGAGGGTAATATTGAATTAATGTAATAAAATATCGACTCTTTAACCGCTTTTCGTATTCGAAATATTATTCATAACAAAAATAATATTTTGTAATATGGTAATTTTATTTTAAGGAAAGCAAAAAATATGGAGTAAGTAGCTGATATAATACTTAATTTATGGAAGACCGTTTTGAAAACTTGACATGATCAATATTTTAAATACTTAACCACTTTTCGTATTCGAGATATTATTCATTACAAAAATAATATGTTTAGATAATAATATTCGTTTTTAAGGAAAGCAAAAAATATGGAGGAAGTAGCTGATATAAAACTTAATTTATGGAAGACTATTTTGAAAACTTGACATGATCAATATTTTAAAAACTTAATAGTGGTCAGGTCAGAAGCTAGAATAATCGGTGGGTATATATGAGGAGATGTATGAATGTGGAAGAGGCGAAGATTGTTTGAGGGGACGGATTGGTGTGGCGTTCTATTCTCTCTCGTTCTTGTGGGAAGTGGCGTGAAATAAGTTAGTTACTTCTTCATCTGTCATAACTAACTAACATACTAAACATCACGCTGCTTCTCCGCAGGGGTATTCAGAGAGAATAGAACGCCACACCATTCTGTCTTTGCAAACATCCCTCGCCTCTTCCACGTTCATGCATCTCCTCATACACACCCGCCAATATTTTCGACTCTTAACCTGATCGCTTTCAAGTATTTGGCATTCCTCGATAAGTTTTTCTCGGTATTCCTCTGCTCCTTTTTCCAATTACATTCGCCTCATTAATTTGTTTTACCGTTCTTTCATCTCTCATTCGTTCCACATGTCCAAACCATCTCAACACACCTTTCTTAATTTTATCGATGATGCTTATCTCAGCTTTGCATTCCTTCCTTATTTCACTATTTGAACATCTATCATACATCGTTTTGTCGCACATCCTTCTGAGAGATCGCATTTCGACTGCATTCAAAATTTCAAAATTTCCTTACAAATGGATTATCTCAAAAAGGTATGATGATATGAATCTTACAAAATCTTTATTAAAATTGAATCTTATCATATCTTTATAATGATTGAATATTAATGAAAATCTATAAAATTAATATGCTGTTCACATAATACAACGCTTAATTATTAATGACATTAATAAAATAGAAACATCTCACTAAAATGCATTTTCATAAGCATGGTTTATACATCGTCTTGTCCTCTCATAATATATCAATAAAATATAAATATTCATCGAAGTAAATTTTGAAACTCCCCTTTAAAATTAATGTCTTGTTATTTTTAAATGTCTGAAATTCGACTGTGTAAGACGGGCTGCGAATCGAGCTTCCTCAACTCTACCGCCAGATGTCTCCGGCGCGCAGTTTCCTCCAGGGGGGGTCGACTCGTAAACGTCAGATTGTTCAAAAAACGACCAGAAAATGACGAGACACACTAATACACTAACAAAAACACCAAAACGGGAACGAAAAATACGAGATACCAACAAGTTGTTCAAATATTTCAAATAAATATGGACAGACTATGGTTATAGACAATTATCGATAGAAAAATAGAAATCCGTCTATGAAGAACTTCATAATATTGAGTATTATGCCAAAGTTAAAGTTAAATTTTGCGTATGAAAGTGTAGTTTTTTTTACTTAACACAACGCTCCCTTGAACTTCTGCAGCACCCCCCAAATGCAAAAAATTTAAAAACGCCTAGCCAGACTTCCAAAACGCCCACAAAGGGGCGCTGGCACCCCCGTTAAGAAACATAACTTCAGAAAGTGGTGGGCACTCCTTCCGCCCTTTTAAAATATTGTATTTTCTAGAATTTTAAATATAATATAGTAATTTGAAAATTCTATCGTTTTTGTTTTAGTTGAAAAGCCTTATATTTATACATAGTTTGAGATAATAATTTCAAAACCACCATTACCATTACCATTTACCATTGTAAGGCTGAGTTGAGTAACCATTTTTAATCGCCTGAACTCTTTTTATAAATGTCGCGTTTTAGCCGTGACCTTTCTATTTTTGTTTACACTGAAATAAATAAATTTAGATAGTGAAATATCTTCTTTGTAATATTAATATTATAATTTTGAAAATATGTTTTACAACAAATTTCAATATAAATACCATTTAACCTGAAAAATGAATGATAAATATTTCGGCGGGTGGATTTGACATTCAGCCGCGGCGAAGTCACGCCCAGCCGGGAGCTTAGTACTTCTAGCCGTTTACGTCACTTCCGGCCGCTGGCGAATATCACTTCCAGCCATAAAAAATCGAGGTAGTTGGCGGTCTTTATATAAAATAGTTAGTCTGTGGTTTCCTCAGTAACCGATCTCAGGGCGTGTAGTTCGGCGAGTGTCAAATAATAAGTGTTTTTTTTTACAAACATCCTTGCCCATGGCGAAAAGCGACGGTGAGTACTTGTCATTCAACATCTCTCCGACCCCCTTGCCGAAATTTGCGTTCAATTTCGCCCGAAATCCGCGAAGAAACCCGCCTCAAAGTGCATCTGTTCCGTGTGGGACGAACGCCATCTTTGGTGGTTTATCCGACACCCCTGCACGAATTTCTGTTTTCTGATATCGATTTGTTCATCTCCCTTTCGTTTTATACCCCCAGCGTAAACCCAACATCGCAATCGATAACCAAACACTTAAACATTCGGCGTAAACTCGAAAATAAACTGAAAAACTGCGTTTTAAAGTGCGCGATGACAGCTAGTTTACACCCATTTCCCATACAACACTCCGATAAGATTTTAGCTTAATTCACAGCTATTCTAGTAAGATTTTGCAATTCTCGGACGATGTGGTGTGAGGCCGTGCTGTACTATCGATTTTTGTGCATTTTGACTTCATTTTGTCCGATTTTCGTCTTATTTAACGCAATGTTTTGACGCGCGTCCTTCGGCGGCTGACATCAGTGTTTTTAAATAGATGTGAACTTATTCACGTTGATTTCTCGGTATTATTGCAAGTATTGGCAACAGTTATGTTGGTTGACTAATAAACTATTATTCAAACACGCTTGAAATTGTTTGTTTTGTTAAAAATTGCCTCAAATGACACATTACATGACAATAGATACGAATAGATAATCTGTAGCGTTAGTTTGAGTATGCTAATTTAAAATTCGAGCTATGTTTCATTTCCGCAATGTATAAAACTATTCTTATTTCAAATTCGGGCAATATATCATTTGCGCAATATTCAAAATATATATGAAACAATTCTAATTTCAAATTCAAGCTATATTCCATATGCCATATACTTGTATAAACAAAATACTTAAAACAATTCTTATTTCAAATTCGGGCAATATATCATTTGCGCAATATTCAAAATATATATGAAACAATTCTAATTTCAAATTCAAGCTATATTCCATATGCCATATACTTATATAAACAAAATACTTAAAACAATTCTTATTTCAAATTCGGGCAATATATCATTTGCGCAATATTCAAAATATATATGAAACAATTCTAATTTCAAATTCAAGCTATATTCCATATGCCATATACTTGTATAAACAAAATACTTAAAACAATTCTTATTTCAAATTCGGGCAATATATCATTTGCGCAATATTCAAAATATATATATGAAACAATTCTAATTTCAAATTCAAGCTATATTCCATATGCCATATACTTGTATAAACAAAATACTTAAAACAATTCTCATTTCAAATTCGGGCAATATATCGTTTGCGCAATATTGAAAAAAATATATAAAACTATTCTAATTTCAAATTTTGTCCGCCTCCGTAGTGTAATGGTCAGCACGCTCGGCTGCCGTTCTGGAGGTCCCGGGTTCGATTCCCAAGGGGGGTAAAATAAATACAAGTGATTTTTTCACTGTAATATTTATTCAATATTACCATGGACTGGTACCTGAAGCGGAGGGCTGATCACCTTTCCTTCATGTGTAAAAACGATCAAGATAACACTGCGTTTATATGACACAGTGCCCTTTGTACCATTTGGGTGCGGATAAGGGTTTTATTTTTATTATTAAATTCAAATTCAAGCAATATCCCATATGCCATATACTTGTACAAACAAAATACTTAAAACTAACTAACTAACTAACTAACCATCACGCCGCTTCCCCGCAGGGGTAGGCAGAGAGAATAGAGCGCCACACCACTCTGTCCTTGCAAACATTCTTCGCCTCTTCCACGTTCATGCATCTCCTCATACATACCCGCCGATTGTTACGACTCCTAACCTGACCACTTTCAAGTATTTGGCATACCTGATCGTGCCATGTTTTTCTCGGTCTTCCTCTGCTTCTTTTCCCGCTAACATTCGCCTCATAACTTTGTTTTACCGTTCTTTCCTCACTCATTCGTTCTACATGTCCAAACCATCTCAACACACTTTTCTTAATTTTATCCATAATGCTTATCTCAGCTTTGCATTCCTTCCTTATTTCACTATTCGTCCATCTATCATACATCGATTTGTCGCACATTCTTCTGAGAGATCGCAGTCAAAATAGTTAAAACAATTATACTTTCAAATTCGGGCTATATATTATTTCTCCAATATAAACAAAATATTTTTATTTATTGTTTCGGCATTTACTTTGTTGTAAGACATGATTAAATTGTAAATGTATTTATTTTGAATGCCTTAGTTTATATTCAAACCCGTAGATGGAAGCATCTTTCGCTTCCGAAACTAGTCGTAACAATATAATAATAGTGGTAAAAAAACAAGTGCTTTCACTTACAATAAATACAAAATACACACATAAAACTATTATAATTTAAAATTCGGGCTATATTTCAAATAAACGCAATATGTATTTTTTTATTTTTAAATTGATTTTGTCAAATACCGGAATTTCACTCTTAAGACGACATACTTGTCTAAACAGAGACGAAACATCTATTTTTATACGAAGAGAATATGGAAGTATGAGTATTCCCAGGACTTACGACTCTGGACTGGCTGGTTTAAGTAAAAACTTTATATATTGCAACGATCGTCATTCTGCTTATATTTAAAATCCATATTGATTTTTTTTTAAATACTTCATGTCCAATGACTGAATTCAAGCTACGGCTTATGCAGCACCGCTTATCAGACCATACTTAGGCATCAACTTTGTAAGTTTTAAAGAGATGCCGGACAGAATGTTACGGTCAATGGAGAGCGCTAGAGAACCATGATTACTGACTTTATTAGTACCTCAGTCGAATGGCATTGATGTGAAAGAGCTCTGGTATCAACAATATGGCGCAACATGCCACACGGTGGATGATGGAAATTTGAATTTTTATACCTCTAAAAAAACACCCTTTACAATCTGCGGAGGAAAATTTACACAGGCTTATTTAAATTTCTTGGTCGCTCGTCGTAAAATATGACCATGTACGATTTAAATTCAAAAATCAATTTTCTAATAATAATAATAAAACCCTTATCCGCACCCCAATGGTGCATAGGGCACTGCTTCATATGAACACAGTGTTATCTTGATCGTTTACACACGAAGGAAAGGTGATCAGCCCTCCGCTTCAGGTACCAGTCCAGGGTAATATTGAATAAATATTATAGTGAAAAAATCACTTATATTTATTTGACCCCCCCTGGGAATCGAACCCGGGACCTCCAGAACGGTAGCCGAGCGTGCTGACCATTACACTACAGAGGCGGACAATTTTCTAACGTACAAATATCTAAATGCACATTTAAAAATCGCCAATAGCTGTTTTACTTCCTAGGAAATAATGCAAGGTTAACGAATGAATAAATTTAAAATATATTATTAACGTAAAGCGTTTTTACCTTATATGTATATACCTCTTGTTTATTGTAAAGGCGAGGTAATACTGTTGTTTGATTAAGATAATGTTACATACTTTGGGAAGGATGTAATGTTGCATTGGTGACAATATTACACTTAGTATAATGTTGTATTGGGAACAGCGTTACACTTTGTATAATTTTGTATTAAGAAAAGTGTTACACTTAGTATAATGTTGTATTGGGAACAGTGTTACACTTAATATAATGTTGCATTGGTGACAATATTACACTTAGTATAATGTTGTATTGGGAACAGTGTAACACTTTGTATAATTTTGTACTGGGAAAAGTGTTACACTTAGTATAATGTTGTATTGGGAACAGTGTTACACTTAGTATAATGTTGCATTGGTGACAATATTACACTTAGTATAATGTTGTATTGAGAACAGTGTAACACTTTGTATAATTCTGTACTGGGAAAAGTGTTACACTTAGTATAATTTTGTATTGGGAACAGTGTTACACTTAGTATAATGTTGCATTGGTGACAATATAACACTTAGTATAATGTTGTATTGGGAACAGTGTAACACTTTGTATAATTTTGTACTGGGAAAAGTGTTACACTTAGTATAATGTTGTATTGGGAACAGTGTTACACTTAGTATAATGTTGCATTGGTGACAATATTACACTTAGTATAATGTTGTATTGGAAACAGTGTTACACTTAGTATTGTGTTGAATTGGTGACAATATCACATTTAATATAACGGTGTGTTGGGAACAGAGTTACACTTAGTATAATGTTGCATTAGGTACTGTGTTACACTTAGTATAATGTTGTATTGGGAACAGTGTTACACTTAATATAATGTTGCATTAGAGACAATGTAACACATAGTATAATGTTGAATTGGTGACAATATTACACTTTGAATGTTAAGGAATGTTACATCTGTTTCTCTGGGAATCTTGCGTCATAAGCTGTGTTACTTTTGAATGTTACATTAGAAGCTGTGTTATCCTGGGAATGTTACATTGGAAACTGTGTTCTCTGGGAATCTTGCATTTAAATCTGTGTTACTCTGGGAATCTAGCATTAGAAACTGTGTTACTCTGGGAATCTTGCATTAGAAACTGTGTTACTCTGGGAATCTTGCATTAGAAACCGTGTTACTCTGGGAATCTTGCATTAGAAACTGTGTTACTCTGGGAATCTTGCATTTGAAACTGTTTTACTCTGGGAATCTTGCATTTAAATCTGTGTTACTCTGGGAATCTAGCATTAGAAACTGTGTTACTCTGGGAATCTTGCATTTGAAACTGTGTTACTCTGGGAATCTTGCATTTGTAACTGTGTTACTCTGGGAATCTTGCATTTGAAACTGTGTTACTCTGGGAATCTTTCATTTAAATCTGTGTTACTCTGGGAAACTAGCATTAGAAACTGTGTTACTCTGGGAATCTTGCATTTGAAACTGTGTTACTCTGGGAATCTTGCATTTGTAACTGTGTTACTCTGGGAATCTTGCATTTGAAACTTTTACTCAGGGAATCTTGCATTTAAATCTGTGTTACTCTAGGAATCTAGCATTAGAAACTGTGTTACTCTAAGAATCTTGCATTTGAAACTGTGTTACTCTGGGAATCTTGCATTTGAAACTGTGTTACTCTGGGAATCTTGCATTTGAAACTGTGTTACTCTGGGAATCTTGCATTTAAATCTGTGTTACTCTAGGAATCTAGCATTAGAAACTGTGTTACTCTGGGAATCTTGCATTTGAAACTGTGTTACTCTGCAAACGATAGTCTAGGCGTTTTTTTTTACGAAATTACAGTTAGCACCGATATTCTGGCGGGAATGCTAAGCTGTTTATGCGTCGGAAATACTATTAACATTGGATTTATTTATAACATTCTGGAATTGCTTGCTCGCTTTGCTTGTACACGTGCCACGTACCCAATACCTGCCTTATCGCTAACGAATGCATTATTCACCAGCTATGTTACAAAGTATCCTTTTGCTGCGGTCAGCACATTTGGCGAAATTCCACGGGAATGTACTGTGCTGAAATGTAAAATGCTAAATTTGGAAGGAAATACGAAAATATTTTATTTTAGAAAGTGAAATACATATCGCTCCCTCCTTTCAAGAATCAAAAAACTTGATTTTTCGGGAGAACGTTTTTAATAATAATAATAAAACCCTTATCCGCACCCAAATGGTGCATAGGGCACTGTGTCATATAAACGCAGTGTTATCTTGATCGTTTACACATGAAGGAAAGGTGATCAACCCTTCGCTTCAGGTACCAGTCCATGGTAATATTGAATAAATATTTCAGGGAAAAAATCACTTATATTTATTTTACCCCCCTTGGGAATCGAACCCGGGACCTCCAGAACGGTAGCCGAGCGTACTGACCATTACACTACGGAGACTTTTAAAAAAAATTAATAATAGTGTGTTTTTTCATTAATTGCAAAATAAACCCAAGAAATATTTATTTCCAATTGGTCCGGGTGTTTTGATGTATTTTTCGCATTTACCTTCCCTAACCTTACTATCCAACCTGCAGACAAGACTCTAAGACGCTTTGCGGGTTATTCCTTTGAAAAAAATCTCTCCTTGTCATTCAGCGTAGTTAGTTTTCATGACTAGCTAGCGTCGGGGGTAGCCCTCGTTTAAAAACGGCATTTTCACCTCTAGTTTTACGGAAATTACGAAACAATCTCTTAACGGTCGCCAAACAGCTCGAAATAACCTGTCGCCGTAAACTTTGCACTAAACTCGACACGCCCTGCCGCTAGTGTCGCATATGCAAAACGACCACGTTACATCGACAAAAAGAACGCATTTCACGGAACGCATTTTCTGGCGGCTTATGACGTGTGGTATAGCAAAATAACCGCTCGTTTTTTCTTCTGTGGTTTTCGAAACTAGTCGTGTGTAATGAAATAAAACTCCTTCATTAATTGATTCGGCAGTCACTTTGTGGTAAAAACCTGTCCATTTTTAATTAAATTTTTACTTAGTAAATACCGCTATTTCTTAAAATCTACTATGACACGTGTTGTACGGTGTTTGAAAATGATGTGGAATACATCGAAACACGTGTCACAGTAGATTTTAAGAAATAGTGGTATTTAATAAGTAAAACTTTAATTTAAAATGAAATAGAACTCATTAAGTAGTATTATCTTCTTCTTCTAACCCTTATCCGTACCCGATGGTGCATAGGGCACTGCATCATATAAACGTAGTGTTATCTCGGTCGTTAACACACAAAGGAAAGGTGATCAGCCCTTCGTTTCGGGTACCAGTCCAGGGTAATATTAGAGTGAAAAACTCACTTATGTTTATTTGACACCCTGGGAATAGAACCCGGGACCTCCAGTACGGTAGTCGAGCGTGATAACCACTACATTATGGAGGCAATATAACTGTTTATCTTAATTTGAAAATTAAATTTGTCATGACCATCATTTTTGTGTAAGATTCCATATTACGATATTCTTCTTCATCTATGTTGAGATGTCAATATGTATAACTCCTTAGTGGAGAAATCCAGATTTGTGAACTAAAATTTGGACACAAATATTGTGAATTATTTTTATGTTATTTTTTGCAGATCCGACACTACCGATGGAGCGTGTCGGAATGACTAATATCCGTATTGTATAACGCGTAAGCTCGTTATTCTATATTTTGAAGATGATGGTTCATTATGCCCAGAATTAGATTTAGGCCAGTCGCAATGTACCTCTATTTGAAATTGCGTATAATTGCGTCACGACTTCATACTATCGCACTCCCGAGAATCGGCTAACGTATTGCCTGTCAAGATTATACCGCATCAGTCGACTATAGTACCCTACATATGTTTTTGATTTTTTTTTATTCTGTCAATGTAATTCACGGATTGCTCTGAAATTTTGACACAACATTGCATCTGAATACAGGGGTGTATTTTTATACATATATTGTTTTTTACCTGACAGTTTTTTTTTAAACCCCTTTTGTACTGCAATGGCAGCGCCATCAGTTGAGCGTAACATCAACACACGCGATACTTGACATTGTTCATGGCGGAGAGCGTGCTTGTTGACAGTTCCAAGGTTTTTTATTGTTGTTTCGTGGATTATCAATATTTTCATCGCTTCGACAGCATTGTGAAATTAAATATGAGTAATTTGTGCTTTTGATTTTCTTTCTTTTCTTCTAATGAGACTGAGCCAGAGAAACGCGTGGGTTGACTATTAATCTCTTAAAATCTATAGTTTTAGTAGCTAATGTAATTAATGTTTTACTTGGTAAATACCACTATTTCTTAACGTGTCACACGTGTTTCGATGCGTTCCGCATCATTTTAAATATCATACGATACGGTGTTTAAAAATGATTCGGAATACATTGAAACACTTGTCACATTAGATTTTAATAAATACTCGTATTTACTAGGTAAAACATCAATTAAAAATTAATAAGTATTACCACAAAGTGATTGCCGAAACAATTAATGAAAAGCTAATATAAAAACTTAAATATTGTCAATTTAAGGCATTACTTACAACATTGTTGGCCGAAAGAGATTCCCGTCATCAATAAATGAAAATTAAATATAAAAACTATTTTTTTTTATATTTTCGGCTTTACTCACCACATTATTTATTGGCCGAAAAAGATTCGCGTCATTAATAAATGAAAAGTCAATATAAAGATTAAAACATTGTAAATTTTCGTTTTTACTCGCCATATCAAGAGAAAGAGATTCCCGTCATCAATAAATGAAAATTCAATATAAAAATAAAAATATTGTAAATTTTCGGCTTTACTTACCACATAATTGACCGAAAGAAATTGACGTGATTGATAAATGAAAAGTTAATATAAAAACGAGAATATTTTAAAATTTCAGCTTTACTTATTGGCCGAACTAGACTCGCGTCATTAATAAATGAAGAGTTAATAAAATAACCAAAATTTAGTAAATTTTCGGCTTTTCTCACCACATTATTTATTGGCCGACAGAGATTCGCGTCATTAATAAATGAAAAGTTAGTATAAAAACCAGAGTATTGTAGTGTAAATTTTCGTCTTTGCTTACCACATTATTGGGCAAATTGATAGACATTACTGAGCAAAATTTAAATTTAAATGGGTAGATATTATCACACAGTGACAGCCGAATCAATTAAAGAAAAACGGTGTTTGAAAATAATGCGGAATGCATCGAAATACGTGTCACAGTAGATTTGAAGAAATAGTGGTATATACTAAGTAAAACATTAATTAAAAATGGATAGATTTTACCACAAAGTGACTGCCGAATCAATTAATGAAATAATTAAAGAAAAGCTTATATAAAACTATTGAAATATAGAAAATATTGTAAATTTTGGGCTTTATTTACCACATTATTTATTGGCCGAAAGAGATTCACGTCATCAATAAATGAAAAGTTAATATAAAAACCTGAATTTTCGGTTTTTCTCATCATATTTATACCATAGGCCGAACAGATTGATTTTTATTTTTTTTTAATTACCTAACGTCCAAGTGACTCTGAAATCTAGCTACGGCTTATGCAACACCGTTTATCATGTCCCTACTCAGGCTTCAACTTTATAAGTTTCATAGCCTATGCCTACTCGTGAGTGGATTTACTCTTTATGTTTAAAGTTACTATAATTTCATGTAATTCATGAGTGAAAATTCTAGGCAAAAACACTCGCTGAACAGATTGATCAGATAGTCGATGTAATACGGCATGATAGCGCGCTTGGTGCGTCCCCATGGCGGGTAGGCCGTATCTGGCCGGGTCCTGCGGGAGGCTGCGGCCGGGCCGCCGCCGCGGCGCCTCTCGGCGGCCGACGCGAGGCGCCGCGGCGCCCGGCGCCAGCCCGGCGCCGCGCCGGGGGACGTTATCGATTGCTCGCGCCGCGCTCATCTCGGATCGGCCCTACGCCCGGCTGTCCTACCATGACGAATCCTCCGGCAATTTTGTATGTAACGTACTAACGCAGTAACCCTCTTAACGCTTCTGCACTCCTGGTAGCGGCGTACCCCCAAATCGTTTCCAGTGACGTTATTTAATGAGTTTGTGGATAATGGAAGCAAGTTGTGGTATACACGGGTTTATTAATAACACACTCACTAACCAATTAACCATTAACAAGGTAGACAGAGAGAATAGAACACAACACCACCTTATCTTATGCAAATATAGCGCAGTTATTGACAGTATCATGTGCGTAATACTCCCAGCTCTTCTGTGCTCCTGGTAGCGCCAAGCCTCAAAATCGTCTCCAGTGACGTTATTTAATGAGTTTATGGAAGCAAGTTGTGGTATATGCGGGTTTATTAATAACACACTAACTTACCATCACGTCTCTTCCCGCAGGGGTAGTCAGAGAAAATAGAAGACAACGCCACAATTTAAATAGAAACCCTGACAATATTATGTGTTTACATTGATGATCCTCCTGACTCTTCTGTGCTCCTGGTACCGCAGAACCTTAAAATCGTCTCCAGTGGCTGTATTTAATGAGTTTATGGATAATGGAAGCAAGTTGTGGTATACGCGAGTTTATTAATAACACACTAACTAACCAATTAACCATCACGCAAAGGTAGGCAGAGAGAATAGAACACAACACCACCTTATCTTATGCAAATATAGCGCAGATATTGACAGTATCATGTGCGTTGGTAATACTCCCAGCTCTTCTGTGCTCCTGGTAGCGCCAAGCCTCAAAATCGTCTCCAGTGACGTTATTTAACGAGTTTATGGATAATGGAAGTAAGTTGTGGTATATGCGGGTTTATTAATAACACACTACTTAACATCACGTCTCTTCCCCGCAGTGGTAGGCAGAGAGAATAGAACACAACGCCACAATTTAAATAGGAACCCTGACAATATTATGTGTTTACATTGATGATCTTCCTAACTCTTCTGTGCTCCTGGTAGCGCCAAACCTCAAAATCGTCTCCAGTGACGTTATTTAACGAGTTTATAGATAATGGAAGCAAGTTGTGGTATACACGGGTTTATTAATAACACACTAAGTAACCAATTAACTATCACGCAAAGGTAGGCAGAGAGAATAGAACACAACACCACCTTATCTTATGCAAATATATCGCAGTTGACAATATTATTTACGTTGATAATCCTTCCAGCTCTTCTGTCCTCCTGGTACCGCTAACCTTAAAATCGTCTCAGTGGCTGTATTTAATGAGTTTATGGATAATGGAAGCAAGTTGTGGTATACGCGAGTTTATTAATAACACACTAACTAACCAATTAACCATCACGCAAAGGTAGGCAGAGAGAATAGAACACAACACCACCTTATCTTATGCAAATATATCGCAGTTGACAATATTATTTACGTTGATAATCTTCCCAGCTCTTCTGTCCTCCTGGTACCGCTAACCTCAAAATCGTCTCCAATGGCTGTATTTAATGAGTTTATGGATAATGGAAGCAAGTTGTGGTATATGCGGGTTTATTAATAACACACTAACTTACCATCACGTCTCTTCCCCGCAGGGGTAGGCAGAGATTATATTATTCTATACCACTTTGTCTTATATTGGTACTAACGTATCGCAAATAGGAACCCTGACAATGTTATGTGCTTTGATGATCCTTCTAACTCTTCTGTGCTCCTGGTAGCGCCGAACCTCAAAATCGACTCCAGTGGCTATATTTGATGACTTTATGGAAGCAAGTTGTGGTATACACGGCTTAATTAATAACACACTAACTTACCATCACGTCTCTTCCCCGTAGGGGTAGGCAGAGATTATATTATTCTATACCACTTTGTCTTATATTGGTACTAACGTATCGCAAATAGGAACCCTGACAATGTTATGTGCTTTGATGATCCTTCTAACTCTTCTGTGCTCCTGGTAGCGCCGAACCTCAAAATCGACTCCAGTGGCTATATTTGATGACTTTATGGAAGCAAGTTGTGGTATACACGGCTTAATTAATAACACACTAACTTACCATCACGTCTCTTCCCCGTAGGGGTAGGCAGAGATTATATTATTCTATACCACTTTGTCTTATATTGGTACTAACGTATCGCAAATAGGAACCCTGACAATGTTATGTGCTTTGATGATCCTTCTAACTCTTCTGTGCTCCTGGTAGCGCCGAACCTCAAAATCGACTCCAGTGGCTGTAGTGATGACTTTATGGAAGCAAGTTGTGGTATACACGGCTTTATTAATAACACACTAACATACCATCACGTCTCTTCCGAGTAGGGGTAGGCAGAGATTATATTATTCTATACCACTTTGTCTTATATTGGTACTAACGTATCGCAAATGGGAACCCTGACAATGTTATGTACGCTGATAATCCTCCCAACACTTCTGTGCTCCTGATAGTACTAACCGACCAAATGACTCGCCAGTGCCGTTATTTAATGACTTTATGGATTATGGAAGTATGTTACACTGATTTATTGAGTGAATATTCTATCTAACCATCAAACCGCTGCCCCGAAGGGGTAGGCAGAGAGAATAGAACGCCATACCACTATGTCTTTGCAAACATTCTTCGCATTTTCTACATTGGTACATCTCATCATTCATTCTCGCTGATTTTTTCGACTGCTGACGCGACCGCTTTCAAGTATTTGACATACCCGATCGTGCCAAGTTTTCCTCGGTCTTCCTCTGCTCTTTTTTTCTAACTACATTCGCTTCGTAAATTTGTTTTACCATTCTTCCCTCGCTCATTCGTTCCACATGTCCAAACCATCTTAATACACTTTCCTTAGTTTGCTGGACAGAGCTCATCTCAGCCTTGCACCCTTTCCTTATATCACCATTGGAACATCTACCATACATGGAAAAATTGCATTCCGACTGTATTAATTCATTTTTAATTTAAGTTTTACTTAGTAAATACCACTATTTCTTAAAATCTACTGTGACACGTGTTTCGATGCATTCCGCATCATTTTCAAACACCGTATGCGGAATGCATCGAAACATGTGTCACAGTAGATTTTAAGAAATAGCGGTATTTACTAGGTAAAATTTTATTTAAAATTGGATAGATTTTTACCACAAAGTGACTGCCGAATCAATTGATAAAAATGCATTCATTCTGTCTACTTTTATGCTTCTTTTGCCAACTCCATGCTTCACTTTTATACATTACCCTACATCGTGTTGATCATATAAATATTCGTATTATTTATTGACATGTCATCAAAGATGAGGAAGAATATGGAAGTCTGGGCATTTACGGGGCTGACGACCGTCGTAGGCTGGTTTAAATGATCACTTTACACACGTGTAACATTCACCAATTCTACACATTATTGACAACCACACTACTCAAATTCTTGGAAGTTCTATATATATGAACCAATTTTGAAACATTGTTCTTGAATCCTTAGAACTTCACTAAAGACATGTATTGTTTTCATATTATTTTTATCTCACCAATAGATGTCTCTAGTGAAGTTCTAGTGATTCAAGAACAATGTTTCAAAATTAGTTCATATATATTGAACTTCCAAGAATTTGAGTAGTGTGGTTGTCAATAATGGGTAAAATTGGTGAATGTTACACGTGTGAAAAGTGATCACTTAAACCAGCCTATGACGGTCGTCAGCCCCGTAAATGCCCAGACTTCCATATTCTTCTTCGTCTTTGATGAGATGTCAAAAAATGAATTTGAAAAATACTCCTATAATTGGAGATAATCCAGATTTGTGAACAAGTATTTGGACACACTCAAAATGTTGTAGATAAATATTCGTCTGACGATGTATTTTTGTCTCTTTCGCAGGTTACTGACGCCGCAAGGTGCAACAAGGACAGTGAAAAATCTCGAAATTAAATATATATATAGTATACTTTTTTTTTGTTTGTTTATTTTGTGCGGAAAAGAACCCAACTGGGTAAACACCTCGCCAGACTGACACACATTGCTCCTACTACCGCCCACGAGACAAACGACCATACCTGAAGGTGAGTTACAATCCATCTTTTTTTATTTTTTTTATTTGTATTTGTATTTTCCGTCTCCGTAGTGTAATGGTCAGCACGCTGGGCTACCGTTCTGGAGGTCCCGGGTTCGATTCCCAAGGGGGGTAAAATAAATATAATTGATATTTTCACTGTCATATTTATTCAATATTACCCTGGACTGGTACCTGAAGCGGAGGGCTGATCACCTTATCTTCATATGTAAACGATCAAGATAACATTGCGTTTATATGACGCAGTGCCCTATGCACCATTGGGGTGCGGATAAGGGTTTTATTATTATTATTATTTGTATACATTTATTTAATTCAGACAGAGCCGTGGTTTCAACAAGATGGCGCAACATGCCACACGGTGGGTGCCACCATCAATTACCTCTATTAAAAATACCCTATACAATGTACGTATTTTGGCTCTAAGCTCTAAGTGGCTTAGATTGCCTCCCTTATTAGTATAATCCGCAAAAAGACATGGTTCTTTAGAAAATTAAATAACTCAACAACTAGCTAACGAACTAGCTAACCATCGCGCCGCTCCCCCGCAGGGCAGGCAGAGAGAATACAACCCCAAACTAATCTGTTATTATAAACATTCTTCGCCCCTTCCAACATTCATGCGTCCATATACATACCCGCCGATTATTCCGACTCCTGACTAACCCCTTTGAGTTAATACTTGATCATGCCGAGTTTTCCTCGGTCTTCCTCTGCTCCTACTACTACTACTACCATCACGCCGATTACACGCAGGTGTAGGCAGAAAGGGTGGAACACCACACTATTTTGTCCTGACATACACTCCTCGCCTCCTTCACATCCATACATCTAGTCATACATGCCCTCCGATTACGCAGACTTTTGACACCACCAGATTTTAAGTTCTGATTTATCTGATCGTGTCAAGTCTATTTCGGTCGTCTTCGTTCTAGTTTCTCGCTCACATATAAATATATATATATATATATGTATATATATATATATATATATATATATATATATATATATATATATATATATATATATATATATATATATATATATATATACACATATATATACAAATATATATATATATATAGACATTTGACAGTTAGATCGCGATGCGTTTGGGAGTTAGCCGTGTTTGCTTTGCGATAAGCTCGATCAACAAGAATTAATGTGATAGAGAGAGAGAGGCGGCGTGTGTGAGGAGACGAGAAATGTGCGCATAAGTCGTGATTCTGTGCGCGTGCGCAATTTTTGGCGCCACCGAGACAGGCCACGTGGTATCAGAGATTGCGGAAACCGGAAGTGGCCGTAAACAGATGCATCACATCAAGTGAGAGAATTATTTTACAACATTTTGAGTGTGTCCAAATACTTGTTCACAAAATCTGGCTTATCTCCAATTACAGGAATTATTTTCATATAATATTATTTTTTTGACATCTCATCAAAGATGAAGAAGAATATGGAAGTCTGGGCATTTACGGGGCTGACGACCGTCATAGGCTGGTTTATGTGATCACTTTACACACGCATTACATTCACCAATTCTACCCATTATTGACAACCACACTACTCAAATTCTTCAAAACGAAGATCTATATATCGTAGTCGTACAGGAGAAAGTGACCAACTACCAAAACGTAAAATGTTCAGGAGGACCATTTAAGTCACTTTTGCTTGGCAACAAAATAAACATCAATGCAGTTAGTCATTTTTACCAAGTCAATATATTATACGTACAAGTTTAAAATCCTTTAGGATGTTTTCAGGGCAATATTAAGCTAGTAAGATATCAAATAGTCAATGATCACGGTTTTGTAAAAAAATGCACTTGGTCACATTCTCCTGTATGACCACGATATATATGAACCAATTTTGAAACATTATTCTTGAATCACTAGAACTTTCACTAGAGACATCTATTGGTGAGATGAAAAGAAGCTTTTTATTGAGCAGAAACTCTTTTATTAGTATGTGTGGTCCGAATACTGGACTATAATCAACACATGAGAAACGCCAGAAAATACCATTTTATTTTTATTTTTTGAGCTTATAATTTGACCAGGTAATTTATTTTTTAAAAAAAAGTGATAATAACTCCTGTAATTGGAGATAATCCAGATTTTGTGAACAAGTATTTGGACACACTCAAAATGTTGTATTTTATCGTTTAAAGAAAACACATTTACTTAAATTTAGATGGAATTCTACTAATTAAACGCTTAATCTATATATAGAATAGAGTTCACGGAATAGAGTTCCGTTATATCGAGGTTCTACTGTACTCGCATCCCGTTTTGCACTTTCGAATCTTCGATAGACGAACGGCCCCTTTAAATGAGGCGCCTCCCAACAAGCGGCTCGCGCGGGCCCGAGAGGGGCGGCTCCGCGGCGCCGCTCCGGCGCCACCGCCGAGACGCCCGTAATTACCGCCGACGTCACATGAACGACATGCCGAGTGACCCGCACCCGGTCGCGGGAGCGAGGGGTTGATTGAGCGGTGCGCCGCTGAAAGTGACTGCGAATTTGCATCTGATCTGCACAGATCTCATCTCTATGGCGCGCGGTTTGATAAGCGTTGGGAATTGCGCGATATGGAAATTGGAAGGCCTCTGCTGAATATAGATGAGCTTATGGTGACCTGTGGTAGTGTATATGTATATGTATATATATATATATATATATATATATATATATATATATATATATGTATATATATATATTTATATATATATATATATATATATATATATATATATATATATATATATATATATATATATATATATATATATATATATATGTATGCATATACATATATATTTTATTTATTGTTTTGCATTAACTTTGTGGTAAGACATGTTACAATGGTTAAAGAAAAATTGTTTTTATACCACTTGAGTTTTATTACTGCCTACTAGTTTCGGAAGCTAAACTTCCATCGTCAGGTCTGAATAATGTTATTATTCAGACCTGACGATGGAAGTTTAGCTTCCGAAACAAGTAGTCTTTAATAAAACTCAAGTGGTATAAAAACAGGTGTTTCCTTAATCTTTCTTTGGATCGGAGTTCTTGATCGGTGCGTGAACACGTTGTTGCGCGTAAATTCGATCACGCTAAACTGTCGTAGTCGCTTTCATTTTTCAAAAACCGGACTGCCGGACGGTGAATTTCCGGGTAGTGGACAAGTGCCCTATTGTAGTGTTTGACTCATGAAAATATACCAATTTTTCTTCACAATATTTTGAGCTAACGAGTAATGACATTTCGCTCACTCCTTTCAAGAACGTCATAAATCAAAAATCGTCAATTTTCAGTTGTGCATGTTTTTAGAATGCCCAGAAAATGTACTATATCCCAGCAAAAGCGCCATATTTTTAACTTGATATTTACCCGCTACAGGGCAGAAAGAGTTTAGCATTTTCAAGAAAATGTATTTTTTAATTATTTTTTTAAATATAGTAAATATTTTTCAAATAGAGAAAAACATTCAGGTTTTACCTAAAAAGATCTGTTGCACAGTAAAGATTTCAATAAGTGGCTTGATATTTATTTTTGTATACATTGTATTATATTTTTAAACTTAAAAACGATCTCCTGAAAAATGAAATTTAAAAAAAAAATGACGTTGTTGAATGGAGTAGCGATTTGTCCTCATTTTTGTACGGAAATCCTGAATTCGTTCCACTTTAACAGTGATAGATTCGGATATATGTATCACCGTTAACTGTCTGTCGAGACTGTAATCATTTTGGTGTCCGAGCTATGTTTCGACAATCTGCCATTTTACAATCAAAATAAACGACACAACAATTATTGGTTAAGCACATCACCATGCGTTTATCTATAATGAAATCACACTCGTTATCCTTCCCTCGATCGCAATGTGCATCCGTGTCCTGTCGCATCATTGTACAGTTGTCGACCGAACGTAAAAGGGACCCAGTCCAAAACCTTGCGGTACCCCGTACGTACTTGCTTTAATTTGTTTTTTTTTTTTTAAACACCGATTCTTCTTCTTCCTGGCTCCATCCCAACTTATCGTCTTTGTAGACTTTGGAGTCAGCTCTCCTCGTCCTCAGGCTGTTGGTCCTTCTGTCATATACAACGTCACCTAGGCCACGCCTTCGTATCATGTTTGCAGAATCCATGAATTCTTTGGTCTTTCTCTAGCTACCTTTTGAGGAAGATCCATATATCTCTTATTCCTGGCTCCGTTCCAACTTCTAGTCTTGTAGACCGTTGGAGTCAGCTCTCCTCGTCCTCAGGTTGTAGGTCCTTCTGTCATGGACAACGTCACCTAGGCTATGCCTTCGAATCATCTTATCTTTCTGCAGCATCCATGAATTCTTTGGTCTTCCTCTAGATGTCTTTCCAGGAACATCGATGGATATTTTTTAACACCGACTGATCACATTTATTTATTTTTATTTTGTTGAGATGTGCCCAATGGGTCCAACTGTTACTTTTTCTCCTACCCAAATGGGATGTTATTTTATTATTAAGTTATCTTATTTTCTTCATTTTTATTTTTATTTATTTGTTTGTTTACTATATTATTCAATTGTTGAGGTTTAAATACTTCAGTTTTTTAAGTTTATATTTGTTTTTGCTAATTTTATATTCGATTTGGCACAGGGCCCAGATCGAAACCCTGGTGTACTTCACGCATGACATATATTTTATGAAACAAGATATAGAGTGATTTCATGACTTATATAGAAAATCTCAAAGTTAGTCCATAAAATATTAGTTGCATATTGAATTCAATTTCTTTATATTTTTTGTTTGTTTGTGTTCTAATTTAATCAAATTTTGAGGTTCATCTTTAGTATTCAATTCTCGAGATATAAGTAAGTATTTCAATATTGCAACTACGATTGTTTTTGTAAATTTAATAATCAAGATGGCACGGGGCCCAGATCGAAACCCTGAAGTACCCCCCGCGTGATATATTTTGTTTTCTGCTTTGGATGTTTTTAAGTGAAGTAACACAGTGTAACCGTAGTACATTTACACAAGAGAGAGGAGCGCACTCCTCGCTCCGCATATATCCTCCTCGGATCGCGTACATCCGTCTCTATCTCTCCTCAAATCAGAGTCATTGCTCCGCGCGAGACCCCGCTAGGCCTCCCTCCCTCGCTCCCTCTCGCCCCTCCCGCGCGCTGTGCGCCCTCCATCCCCTCCGCTGCTACCCTCCGTCGGCAGTCGGCAACCGACGGCATTCGGCCGCCGGCCGCCGTCGCAGCGGGTCGTGCACCGGGTCCTCCTGCCCTCTGCGAGGGATGAACGGACGGGGAATGCGGTCAGTAAACTCCTGTATCTTGTATGGTAGAGATTGTAGCGAATTTGCGGCGGTATTTTTTCTCGCCGTTGATTCGACCGAGTTGTCTTTGTAGCTCTTAGAGACTGTTCTATTTATATCTTGGTATTAAATATCAGTGGTTTTTTACTGTATTTCTTCTACACACTTGGGTTATTTTGAATGATATTTCTGGACTATTCCAGATTGCCTTTTTTCCGAATAAGACAGTATTTTTATCATTTTTTTCTTACATTGTGCATTATTTCCGTTTTTTCTAAATATGCACTTGTGATATTTCTTCATAGTGTAGGCTCTGTAGTAAGGATATCGTCCTTAGAGTCTGATCAATTTATATTTTGGTATAAGATATCAGTGATTTTTTACTGTATTTCTACAAACTTCGGTTATTTTTAATTATATTTTTGGACTATTCCAGATTGCTATTTTTCCACATAAGACAGTATTTTTCTCATTTATTTCTTACATTGTGCATTATTTCCGTTTTTTTTTAAATATGCACTTGTGATATTTCTTCATCGTGTAGGCTCTGTAGTAAGGATATCGTCCTTAGAAACTGATCAATTTATATCTTGATTTTTTAACTATATTTCTTCTGCACTCTTCAGTTTTTTTTTAATGTGGACCTTTTCAATGCAATCTTTCCATATATAAGACTACTTTTTTTCTATTCGTTTTTACACTGTGCATTATTTCCGATTTTTTCAAATGCACTTGTGGTATTTTTTTCAACATTGTCGAATCTTACAGTTTTTAAATTTCGTCCAACTTTAAACTTTCTTGCAAATATTTCGCATCTGTATCTTTGATCTTTTGGCCTATTCGACTGTGGATTATTTCTGATTAAAAAAATTTAATTCTGTGTTTTTTTTTAATTTTAAACAATTTTACACATTTTTTTCTTTAGTTTTGTAAAATCATATCTGACTTTGATTGTTTTAATTAATATCAAATATCTTTCATCGGCAGTGTTTTTTTTATAATTATTTTTAAACGTTTTGCTTGAAAAAAAAACTTGCTGATTTTTTTAATCTTATGGATCATTTTTTACATTATCTGATTTCGACAAAATAACTACCATTGCACTATTATATTTCTGACTATACAGATGTTAAAATGTTACTTATTTTAAATTTATGAACGCATTTGAATCTAGCATTTTTATATCGTTTTACGGAGATCTCTTTTTTCATCTAAAATTGTTCAGGTTTTTTTTTCATTCTTGACAATTCATATGTGTATTTCTGACGTGTGTTATAAAAATACATACCACTATCTGTAATAATAAATAGACTATATGTATTTAGAAATTGTGTCCAATATCTTATACATAGTCAGTTTTTTTCGGAGTGTGTGTTCTCTCATTTTTCTTGTTTTAAAATATGTTTCGTATAATATTTTAAATATTTTATTAAAAATATCTGAAACCGTTTAAAAAATCATCTTTTCAACCAAATTCTTCAATTTTTTTATCGTTCTTAAAAATTGTGAATTCCTAACGTAACCTATGTTATAAAAACGTAGACTATATTTAGCAATTTTATGCTATGTAATGCAATCAGTGATTTTTTCGGGTATATTCATCCATATTATTTCTGTACATTTACCATAATACGTGAATATATCTAGTTTTAATATAATTTTAATAAATTAAATATTGATTTATGTTTTAATCGTCGGTAAAGTAATGCTTGATTAGCTGTGACAGCTACTTTTAACTCATTTATTGTAACTGCAGATAGTTGATAGAATTCCATATTGTATTGTTGGGTAATATATCCAAAATTAAACAAGGTTTATTGGATTGAATTCTGCTTTGATTTACATATCGCTATATAACGTCATATATCAAAAAACTTAATTTTTCAGGAGATCGTTTTTAAAGTTTAAAAATATAATAAAATGTATTAAAAATAAATATCAAGCCACTTATTGAACTTTTTACTGTGCAACAGATCTTTTTAGGTAAAACCTGAATGTTTTTTTTCTCCATTTGAAAAATATTTAGTATATTTAAAAAATAATTAAACAATACCTTTTATTCAAAATGCAAAAACAACACTTTCTGCCCTGTAGCGGGTAAATATTAAGTTAAAAATATGCCGCTTTTGCTGGGATATAGTTCATTTTCTGGGCATTCATGTGACGTTGTCGAAAGGAGTGAACGATATATGATGTGACGCGTTTCGTCTTATTAAGACATTATCAAACACTAAAAAAGGAGTAAAGTATGAATATTTAAAACTTTAATCGGTGATTTTTCGATGGTATGGCCATGTAAATGCCCTTTTTAATACATTTTTTAAAAATATATCTTGGACATGTCTAGTTTTGAATAAAAACATTAAATATTTTGTTTTATAATATAATTTAACGATTTTTCCGTTAATTCGACTAATGTAATCGCCCATTTCAAAGGCTTAAAAATATAGTTTTCATACATATTTTTTTAGTAGTTTTTTTTAAAAGTTTTTTACTGACATTTCTTGGTAGAACTGCATTTTACATATCGTAGTCACACAGGAGAAGATGACCAAGTGCATTATTTACAAAAATTTGATAATTGACTATTTGATATCTTACTAGCTTAATATTGCCCTGAAAAACATCCCAAAGGATTTTAAACTTGGAAGTATAATATATTGACTTGGTAAAAATGACTAACTGCATTGGTGTTTATTTTGTTGCCAAGCAAAAGTGACTTAAATGGCCCTCCTGAACATTTTACGTTTTGTTAGTTGGTCACTTTCTCCTGTACGACTACGATATATAAAAAAATACCAAATGTTACATATAGTTTTTCCACGTATATTTTATTTGATCAGTGACCGAATTTTGTCGTAACCGACATCATCAGACTGGTGTGAGGCTTGACGAAATTCTATGTTACATACACAACTAGGACAGGCGGTTGAAAACTATAATTTTATATATTTTTAAAAATTAATTTAAATTTAACGAATTTCATCTCGTTTTGAAAGAAAAAATAACGTTACTAAACTGACGAAACGTTATTAACTTATTTTTTTCGAAATGCGGCTGTCTATTAGCTCGTATTTTTCCGGATTAATAAACGTTTTTATAATATTTATATTTTTTTTTAACTTAATGTACGTTTTGAAATAAAATAAAAATTATAATTTATTTACAACATTTTGAGTGTCCAAATACTTGTTCACAAAATCTGGATTATCTCCAATTACAGGAGTTATTTTCATATTATTTTTTGACATCTCATCAAAGATGAAGAAGAATATGGAAGTCTGGGCATTTACGGGGCTTACGACCGTCATCTGCTGGTTTAAGTGATCACTTTACACACGTGTAACATTCACCAACTCTACCCATTATTGACAACAAGAATTTGAGTAGTGTGAGAGGACTTGGAGAGGGACATTTTTCTTCTTTTTTTATTGTATATTTTTACTTTTTATTTTTTATAGAATACTATATTTTTTGTACATTTTCGACACATTTTTGTACAGTTTTATAAGAAAGAAAAGTAGCAATATTTGAAAAAAATGTTACTTCTACGGTCTAATAGTTTTTTTCGATTTTAAAACGTTTTTTGAATATTTTTTAAAACGGATACAAAAAAACTAACTAACTAACTAACCATCACGCCGCTTCCCCTCAGGGGTAGGCAGAGAGAATCGAACGCCACACCACTCGGCCGCTTTCAAGTATTTGACATACCTGATTGTGCCAAGTTTTCCTCGGTCGTCCTCTGCTTCTTTTTCCAACTACATTCGCCTCATAAATTTGTTTAACCGTTCTTTCTTCACTCATACGCTCCACATGTCCAAACCATCTCAACACACCTTTCTTAATTTTATCGATAATGCTTATCTCAGCCTTACACATTCTTTCCTTATTTCATCATTCGAACATCTATCAAACATCGTTTTGCCACACATTCGTCTGAGCGATCGCATTTCGACTGCATTCAGTCTGCTTTCATCCTTCTTTTGCCAACTCCATGTTTCACTTCCATACATTAGAGTTGGAACCAGGACTCCGTTGTGCACTGCCAGTTTAGCTGACATCTCTAAAACGGATACATCTAGTTTAAAAATAAAAAGAAAACTATAAATTTCTTAAAACATTATTCAACGATTTTCAGCCTATTCACTGTGTCAATTTGCTATTTTTTTCCGTTTTAATAAGAATATTTCACGTATAAGTATGTCATACATGATATCTTAATACTATGGTATATATTTTATCTGTTTTTCAAAGACAGATTGGTGTCGCGTTCTATTCTCTCTGCCTACCCCTGCGGAGACGCGGCGTGATGCTTGATCAGTTAATTAATTAGTTAGATATATTTATAGATTTATGTTTTGTACCGACATTTCTTGGTGGAACCGCATTTTATATAATATTTTATATAACTGATGATGTCGTCGGTCTGATGATGTCGGTAACGACGAATCCCCGTCAGTGGTCAAATAAAATATACGTGGAAAAAATAATACAGTTTATATTGTTTATTTATATATTTTTGTCCGCCTCCGTAGTGTAATGGTCAGCACGCTCGGCTACCGTTCTGGAGGTCCCGGGTTCGATTCCCAAGGGGGGTCAAATAAATATAAGTGATTTTTTCACTGTAATATTTATTCAAAATTACCCTGGACTGGTACCTGAAGCGAAGGGCTGATCACCTTTCCTTCATGTGTAAACGATCAAGATAACACTGCGTTTATATGACGCAGTGCCCTATGCACCATTGGGGTGTGGATAAGGGTTTTTATTATTTATTATATATTTATAGTTTTAAAAGGCTATAAATCATTCGAGATTTTTTTCTTGTCGCTTAAATCGACTGTTTTATCGTAAAAAGAAAATCGGGTTTAAAATTATAACTGCCTTTATAAAATTAATAATTTTTATTCGTCTTTTTGACTGACAAAACTCTTTAATTATGAACGGCATTTCCGTATGTTAAAAAAAAAACATAACCACGCCCCTTTCCATATGTACCAAATGGAACGTGTGACATTATCTAACAAAATATTATAATGCTTTTTTCCGCTGCGAATACTACGCGAATTTTCCGAATCGGAAAACTGACGTGTGTGTTGAGGCTAAATCTTTAGTCGTTTTCACCATTTGAACTAATGACCCGTCGTAATCTGACGACTCTGTTGCCTTTTGTATGCTGACGATGCACTATTTCTTGCCTATGGTAGAGAAGACCTGCAGGAGCTGGTGATAAGGGTGTATAGTGTGTGCAAGGAATGTGGACACATCGGACGCTATATATGAACATATGAAGTAACGCGCGTTTTGTGAGTAATATTTATCATTGTGTTTTAACGAACCAATTAAGTAAAACCCTTATCCGCACCCCAATGGTGCATAGGGCACTGCGTCATATAAACGCAGTGTTATCTTGATCGCTTTACACGTGAAGGAAAGGTGATCAACCCTCCGCTTCAGGTACCAGTCCAGGGTAAACAGTGATTAGAGAAGGTGCATTTGTTTATAACCAAAAACAGACTAGTGATATTGGTCAAAACGTTTGTTACCATATATAGCTGTTTGCAATCAGAGGGTAGATAGTACTTGAACATTTAAATACAACATAAATTACAAATTGATGATAAGAAGGAGGGCAAAGGAAGAAGGGAGTTTAGGGAAGGGGGTAGAGGGAGGAGGTTTGATGGACAGTTAGGATACTAATGATAGACAGTAATGTCTCGGAAGTTTCTTAAAAGTTATTGGAGAAGGTGCATTTGTTTACGCGGAGAGGTAATTCATTCCATAGTCTGGCCGCTTGGACCGATGAGGAATTGCTGAAGAATGATGTGTTATGGCGAGGAATGGGAAGTGTATGCATCTCGTATCGACTCATTTTGATAATGTTGAACTAGCGTAGAGTACGCTGTGACTGTTTTCATCCCGCCTGCAGCTCTCCGCTGATGACGCGCTAGGGGGCGGGGGCTGGGGGTGGGGGGTGCCACACAGGCAGGGGGAGGGGGATGGTTACTCGGTAAGGGTTGGCGAGCCCATCTCGGCTATAATTGTATAATCGTTAATTCGATCTGCCGCCCGTGGCAGGGTCACCACAATCCTCATTATCAAAACGGAAAACGGTGCTTTTTTAAAATTATTTTGTTAAACAAAAAAAATCTAATATGCTGTAATAGTGATTGTCCTGACGAAGAGACGGGTACGTCTCGAAACCGGTAGACATAAAAATCTCGGTGAGTGGTTATATACTAATATTATCAACATTTTTGTAAAAAATGTAAGTAAATGCTTTAAATATTAATAATATTGAGAATAATTCTTTTTTTTACTAAAAATAAATAGCTTTTTAGAAGTCCGGGCATTTACGGGGCTGACGACCGTCTTAGGCTGGTTTAAGTGATCATTTGACACACGTGTAACATTCACCAATTCTACCCATTATTGACAACCACACTACTCAAATTTAGAAACCTTGTTCCAATTTAGAAACCAATTTAGAATCCTTGAATCACTAGAACTTCACTAGAGACATGTATTGGTGAGATGTAAAGAAGTTTTTTACTAAGCAGAAACTCTTATATTAGTATGTGAGGTCCGAATCCTGGATTATAATCACACACATGAGAAACGCCAGAAAATACCGTTTTCATTTTTATTATCTAAGCTTATAATTTGACCATATAATTTATATACAACATTTTGAGATGTCAAAAAATAATATGAAAATAACTCCTGTAATTGGAGATATTTTCACATTATTTCAGATTTTGTGAACAAGTATTTGGACACACTCAAAAGGTTGGAAAGTTAAAAAAAAAAAAAACTAACTCACCATCACGCCGCTTCCCCGCAGGGGTAGGCAGAGAGAATAGAGCGCCACACCACTCTGTCCTTGCTAACATTCTTCGCCTCTTCCACGTTCATGTATCTCCTCATACATACCCTCCGATTGTTACGACTCCTAACCTGACCACTTTCAAGTATTTGGTATACCTGATCCTGCCATGTTTTTCTCGGTCTTCCTCTGCTTCTTTTCCCGCTAAAAAGTTAAATAAATAAATAAATGTATGCGGTGGATTCGCTTCCGTTTATGTTTCGACAACCCTGTTTCCTCCCTCTCGGCGGCCTCCCCTCACCAACACGCGCGCCCTGCCGCCGTAGCCGGGTTCGATGCTCCGCACGTGCTAGCTATCGATCAGCTGGCTGTCAATCCGCGGTCACGTGGCGCGCGCGGCCCGCCCCGCCGCAACTTGCTTCCCGACAGCGGCTCACATCCCGACACTGTACAGCCAGAAGCGTATCTCTGCGGCCAAATAGTGTCGGATAGTGCGAGGAAGGTGGGCGTGCTGGTGACAACAACATAGTCGCAATCGTGTAAATACCCGCATGGTCTGGCAGGGGCATTCCAGATTTGTCTCTTCTAGAAAACAGTCACTGTCTAACCGTAGGGCACTGCATCGTATTGATGCAGCGTTATCTTGATCGTTACTTGCATGGAGGCAAGGTGATCACCACTGCGCTTTACGGACTAATCTAGGGTAATATTAAATAAATATTCAAGTGTAAAAATCACTAATATTTATTGTTTTATTAAAGAAAACACTTGTTTTTTTACCACTTGAGTTTATTTTTGTGACTAGTTTCGGAAGCTAAGCTTCCATCTTCAGGTCTAAATGTAAACTAGACGAAAGCTTAGATTCCGAAACTAGTCGTCACAAAAATAAACTCAAGTGGTAAAAAAGCAAGTGTTTTCTTTAATAATATCATCATGTCTTACCACAAAGTAAATGCCGAATCGATAAATAATATAATATTTATTATCACCTCTCCTGGGAATCGAACCCGGGACCTCATCGGCACTGTAGCCAAACACGCTAACCGTTACACCACGGAGGTGGACAAACCTAGTTATTCGAACCCTTATACGCACCCCAATGATGCATAGGGCACTGCATCATATTAACGCAGTGCTATCTTGATCGTTAACGCATGAAGGAAAGGTGATCAGCCCTTTGCTTCAGGTACCAGTCCAGGGTAATATTGAATAAATATTGGAGTGAATAAATCACTTGTATTTATTTGACCCCCCCCCCCTGGGAATCGAACCCGGGACCTCCAGAATGGTAGCCGAGCGTGCTGACCATTACTCTACGGAGGCGGACGTATATAAGAATGGGAAACAATCTATGCCGACGCTGTCTTAGGTAACTATCGGGAACATACAGACCGATGCTCCGGATAATTTCAGGAGTATCCATCATACCGCGCAACAATCGATAAAAATGCCTCATCAAATACACACTTCTACTCTTGAAGAAGTCAGTCAGGTCTTAAGTCGTAATAATCGGTGGGTATGTATGAAGAAAGAAGAGAGCTTATAAATCATATTTTGAAGAGGAAGGCCAAGCTAATAGGGCACTCAGTTAGACATAGCACCTTTCTTAGCAACATCTTCGAAGGAAGAATCTTGGGAAAACGAACAAGAGGCCGCCCAAGAACTTCATACTTCCAGGATTTGAAGCGGCTCATGGACGTCTCCTCCTATTCGCAGCTCAAGAGGATGGCGACTGACAGAGACAAGTGGCTGACACAACAAGGCGCTGCCTTTAGAAGATGATGATGATGATGTATGAAGAGATGCACGAATGTGAGAGGGGCGAAGATTGTGTACAAATATAGAATGATGTGGGGTTCTCTCTGCCTGCCCTGCGGGGGAGCGGCGTGATGGTTAGCCGGTTCGTTAGCTAGTTGTTGAGTGAATTGTTTAATTTTGTAAAGAATGATGTCTTTTCCGGATTACGCTGATTGGGAGACAGGAGCTAAGCCATTTCCGTCGGCCTACGAGCTTAGAGACAAAATGCGTACGTTGTATTGTATTTCTGGGTATTCGAACCAATTTGAGGTATGATTACCTCAGCGTGACGTAACGATTATGAGTACATCGTCCCTATCGTATTTACTTACCCTTCGTTATATCTTACTCAATGTTCAAGGGTCGTTATATAAATTATCGTGAATAATCTCGTTAGGTAATCATAAACATCAATCAGCATTCTCCTCTACCTTCCTGCTGCTCCGGGAGTCTCCTCTACCCATCCGGACGTCCTCATAGTCGTATTGTATCTCAGCCGACAGTATTATCTATCCACTATGGGCCTCCCTGGCAAGTGCTGCCACTCTCTCCAGTCCGCGACCTTCCTACTACTCCGGGAGTCTCCTCTACCCATCCGGACGTCCTCATACTCGTATTGTATCTCAGCCGACAGTATTATCTATCCACTATGGGCCTCCCTGGCAAGTGCTGCCACTCTCTCCAGTCCGCGACCTTCCTACTGCTCCGGGAGTCTCCTCTACCCATCCGGACGTCCTCATACTCGTATTGTATCTCAGCCGACAGTATTATCTATCCACTATGGGCCTCCCTGGCAAGTGCTGCCACTCTCTCCAGTCCGCGACCTTCCTACTGCTCCGGGAGTCTCCTCTACCCATCCGGACGTCCTCATACTCGTATTGTATCTCAGCCGACAGTATTATCTATCCACTATGGGCCTCCCTGGCAAGTGCTGCCACTCTCTCCAGTCCGCGACCTTCCTACTGCTCCGGGAGTCTCCTCTACCCATCCGGACGTCCTCATACTCGTATTGTATCTCAGCCGACAGTATTATCTATCCACTATGGGCCTCCCTGGCAAGTGCTGCCACTCTCTCCAGTCCGCGACCTTCCTACTGCTCCGGGAGTCTCCTCTACCCATCCGGACGTCCTCATACTCGTATTGTATCTCAGCCGACAGTATTATCTATCCACTATGGGCCTCCCTGGCAAGTGCTGCCACTCTCTCCAGTCCGCGACCTTCCTACTGCTCCGGGAGTCTCCTCTACCCATCCGGACGTCCTCATACTCGTATTGTATCTCAGCCGACAGTATTATCTATCCACTATGGGCCTCCCTGGCAAGTGCTGCCACTCTCTCCAGTCCGCGACCTTCCTACTGCTCCGGGAGTCTCCTCTACCCATCCGGACGTCCTCATACTCGTATTGTATCTCAGCCGACAGTATTATCTATCCACTATGGGCCTCCCTGGCAAGTGCTGCCACTCTCAAGTCCGCAACCTTCCCACTGCTCCGGGAGTGCGAGTGTCCCCTGCCCAATACACCACTATATCCCTACACTAAGTATGTCAAGTCCTCCCTATTTTCTTTCTAGTTGTCTAGTCAGTAAATCATTGGCCCACTTGAGATCGCTTAGTCTCTGTCCTCACTGGAGCATCGAGAATCCAGATTCCTACGCCATTGAATAAAGAATATCTTGAATATTTGCCCATAATATTATTTTCAAAGCTTTATATATGTTTGAATTAACGTTTAGTTGACATGGTTGGGTATTTTTGTTATATAATGGTATAGAAAACCTATAGCATACGTCGTTTAAAGATATCACCTTTAAAATTTGTGTCGGGTTATGGTCCCGTAGTAAGTGTCGCGGACTCTCGAGTCAGAGTTTCTTCTCGTGGGTTCGAACCCACTGTACCGCAATTTGACACCTACTCAAATGAGCCGCTTAGCCTTACTGAAAAGTATGAAATTGAAGTATTTTTGTAAATAATAGAAAACAAATATTCCTTTTTATTAAAAAAGATGTATGTATATGCGAAAAAAAATATCTGGAGTCCTCACACTTAAAACATAATAGATCTCGTCTCGGTTGACAAAATAATTAAGGAAATAAAAAGTGCAAATGGTTAAAACCGCGTCGATCCGATACGGTGCCCTGTGCAACACTGTGCGGATAGATACCATAAGAAGATGAATGGCGGTAACAATCACATTTTCACACTTTTATATTTTTTTACAATTTTTTTAGAGAAATATTTGTGTTTTTATTATTTACATAAATATTTCAATTTGATACTATTTATGTGAACCTGAGCTGCTCATTATTAGAAACAGGTATCAAATTGTGGTAGAGTGGGTTCGAACCGAGAAACTCTGACTTAAGAGTCCGCAGAGTCCGCGACACTTACCACGAGACCACAACCCGACAGAAATAAAAATAAGAAATTTTAGAATTAAAAAATGGGCAGGTATTCATACTGACAGTACCTATATGTAGTAGTACTAATATGAATACATTAAAAAAAATATTATATAAAATGCATTGTTAATAATAATAGTATATAAACACTATTACTTATATTTTTGTAAAAAAAATTACCATCCAAAAATAAACGCTTTAAATATCAAAAGTATTGAGAACATTTTCTTAGCTTATTGGGCACATTTTTCTAGTGGCGCCACTCTCTCGACGCGTCGCGCGGAGGGCGCCTAACGTTACAGCATTGGCTTTCTAGCGCGCCGTTCTATTTTCCCGAGCCGACGTTGGCGCCAAGTAGACGCCCGGAACTGATCGAGTCACTTCCGAAATCGCGTCTGGCCGAATTATTATTATTTTTTTTTATTATTACTGCTTAGAGTGTCAGAAATGAAGACTCTAAGTACCGTAGAAATCCCGAAAATAATTAATACGAAAAGCCATAAACTGCAACATTTTCAAAAAATGAAAATTCATAAAAATATAATACTAATACTCTACCGTTACGCCGTTTCCCCGCAGGGGTAGGCAGAGAGGATGAAACGCCACACTCTTCTATCCTGACACTCTTCGCCTCCTTCACATCCATACATCTAGTCACACATGCCCTCCGATTACGCAGACTTTTGACACAGCCAGATTTTAGGTTCTGATTGATCTGATCGTGCCAAGTCTTTTTCGGTCGTCCTCGTTCCGTTTTCCCTCTCACATTCGCCACATATATTTTCTTAGCCATTCTCTCGTTATCCATTTGCTCCACATGTCCATACCACTCTTCCTAATCTTTGTAAACAACTCTTCGTAATCTTTTCAATTATTCCTCGTTCAGCCTTACATTCCTTTCTTATATCTTCGTTTTTAATTCTGTCATACAATGATTTTCCACACATTCGTCTGAGGGAGCGCATTTCAACAGCGTTCACTCAGCTTTCAAATAAAAATAAAAATAACAATAAACCCATAATTAACGATATGACACGACTAAAGCCTCCCCCCTATTGTTTCTATGTTCCCACTGATAAGAAATAAAAATTAAATAAATAAATAAAAATAAAGAACATCTCCTCTTCAACCGTCAACGTCCCAAGGACCAAACTCTAAAATTTAGAATTAGCTTCACGTACGGTGTTTTAAAATGATGCGGAATACATCGAAACACGTGTCACAGTAGATTTTAAGAAATAGTGGTATGTACTAAGTAAAACATTAATTAAAAATGGATGGATTTTACCACAAAGTGACTGCCAAATCAATCATTTCGTAGTCATACAAGAGAAAGTGACCAAGTGTTTTTTTTACAAAAACGTGATCATTGACTATTTGATATCTTCCTAACTTAATATTGACCTGAAAAAATCCCAAAGGATTTTAAAGTTGAAAGTATAATATATTGACTTGTTAAAAATGACTAACTGCATTGATGTTTATTTTGTTGCCAAGCAAAAGTGACTTAAATGGCCCTCCTGAACATTTTACGTTTTGTTAGTTGGTCACTTTCTCCTGTACGACTACGATATAGAACTTCCAAGAATTTGAGTAGTGTGGTTGTCAATAATGGATAGAATTGGTGAATGTTACACGCGTGTAAAGTGATTAATTAAACAAGCCTATGCCGGTCGTCAGCCCCGTAAATGCCCAGACTTCCATGTTCTTCTTCATCTTTGATGAGATGTCAAAAAATAATATAAAGGATGATGTGTTATGTGGATGAATGGAAGGTGTTCTCTCACGAGAAGTGGGTGGACCATAATCGCAAAGGTACATCGCTCACTCCTTTCAAGAATGTCATCAATAAAAAAACTTGATTTTTCAGGAGGACGTTTTTAAAGTTTAACAATAAAATATAATGTATTAAAAATAAATATCAAGCCACTTATTGAACTTTTTACTGTGCAACAGATCTTTTTAGGTAACACCTGAAGGTTTTTTCTCCATTTGAAAAATATTTTATTATATTAAAAAACATAATTAAACAATACCTTTTCTTCAAAATGCAAAAACAACACTTTCTGCCCTGCAGCGGGTAAATATTAAGTTAAAAATATGCCTCTTTTGCTGAGATATAGAACATTTTTTGAGCATTCTGAAAACATGCGTAACTGAGAATTGACGATTTTTGATTTATGACGTTCTTGAAAGGAGTGAACGACATGAAGATAGTAAATTTGTTTTTCATAATTTTAGCTCGACAGGTGTTGTAATTGTTATCGATGTGACACTTTGTGACGTCATTTTAACTAAAGGTCGCAGTGACGCAATACGGTAGTTAAATCGCAGCTTACTTTCTCATATTCTTTAACTACCGAAAGTATTGTAGAAAATGCAAGAAATATAGAGTTTATTCATTAAATGTTAAATCAAACATATGTGTACTAAGTTGTATTTTATTGTTAAAAAAAACACATAAAAATCAATATTTTGACAGTTTTTTCGCCTAGTTATGGCATTTTCAAACGAATATTCGTTTGAAAATGCCGTAACTAGGCGAAACAATTGTCATAATATTGTTTTTTTATGTGTTTTTGTAACAATTAAATACAACCTCTTCTCCGTCTTATTCCTCATTGCTGAGGGTTGTGACCCTTGCAGAAGCAATGACTCTTCTCCAGTTATCCCTTGACTGCGCTGCACGTAGCTCCGACCACCGAGGTGCCTGCTGCTGCCCTAACTCCATCGGTCCATCGTGTGGGGATCTTCCTCGCCCTCTCTTCCCCTCCAGGCTACCCATCACAACCAGACGTTCCAGGCTATCCTCGTTGCCACGCGCAACGTGTCCAAAGAACTGGTGAATCCGTCGGGTACAGACATTGGCCAGAGTCAAGCCATCCAAGCGTAGTTCCCTAAAATACAACTTAGTAGACTCAAAAAATCTGTCATTGATTTAACAATTAATACATAAATTTAAATGGAGTTCTACAAATTAAGTGCACCGATCCGAAGAAAGACGGCCAAAGGCACAAGCCAATCCAAGCCATTCATCCGTTTTACCATGCTAACCGGACGGTAAAATTCCGTGTAGTGCACAAGCGCTCTTAGTCAGTCAACACCTCCGACTGCGTTTGCTAGAAAGTCGCGTGGCGGCCTCTCCTCGCGGGGTCTATTTTAGAATTTCTAGTTTCGGCGGAAATCGGTGGGCGAACTCGCGAGACGCCTCTCCCACTCGCCCGAGATGCTGTTTACACACCTCACGCACACGCACGCACACCTCACGCACACGCACGCACACACACCCGCACACACGCGCACACGGCGCGTCTAACGCACCATTCACACGAGCCAGCGCGGCGAGCCGATCCTAGCAAGAAGGACCATCGTCACAACCTTGCGTTTTCAATGTTTTTTCATGGGATAAAATCTGTGATGATTGCTTTGTTTCTTTCGCGTTTAGGCTCTATCCTCCGCTCGTCTCTCCAACTCGGCGAAGGAGCTACAACGTATGCCGGAGATAACTTGGTCCATGTATCCATACAATTTATCGGAATGTATGTATATCTCTTTCTCTCCTCGTTGCATCTTTAATCTCTGTCATGTAACGAAATACGCCCAACAAACGTGACGCGTTCTTGAAATTTCACTCTCTACACTCGTCCAATTATCGATTGTCGAATCCGACGCCTATGAAGTTTCACTTCACAAATTATTGAAAAAGTAGCAGTTACCAATTACTGAAAAAAATACATTTTACCAATTACTTAAAAAAATAATAGCTACAAATTACTGAAAAAATTACATTCACCAATTACTGAAAATATAACAGTTACAAATTGCGAGTTAGAAATGCGATCCCTCAGACGAATGTGTGGCAAAACGATGTTTGATAGATGTTCGAATGATGAAATAAGGAAAGAATGTAAGGCTGAGATAAGCATTATCGATAAAATTAAGAAAGGTGTGTTGAGATGGTTTGGACATGTGGAGCGTATGAGTGAAGAAAGAACGGTTAAACAAATTTATGGAGCGAATGTAGTTGGAAAAAGAAGCAGAGGACGACCGAGGAAAACTTGGCACAATCAGGTATGTCAAATACTTGAAAGCGGCCGGGTCAGGAGTCGTAATAATCGTCGGGTATGTATGAGGAGATGCATGAATGTAGAAGAGGCAAAGAATGTTTGCAAAGACAGAGTGCGTAGGCGTTCGATTCTCTCTGCCTACCCCTGCGGGGAAGCGGCGTGATGGTTAGTTAGTTAGTTAACATATTTACCAATTACTAAAAAAATCACAGTTACCAATTACTATAAAATTAAAAATTACATATTTAAAATCTATTGTGACACGTGTTACGATGCATTACTGATTACTGACTTCTTCGTACCTCAGTTGAATGGCATCGATGTGACAGAGCTGCAGTTTCAACGAGATGGCGCAACACGCCACACGGCGGGTGCTATCGTGAATTTTTTGCGGGAAATTTGAATTTGTATAGCTCTAAACACCCTATACAACGTCCGGCATTCGGAGCGATAGAGGAGTGCGGGTCGTTTCGTCATTATCAAACACCGTGTACACAAAATTCTAGATTGACCGTGGGACGCAGAATCTCATAAAAATCAATTGGGCAACATGGCTAGATTTGTCACACACTCCTGTCGGAAATTGGGCATTGTCAGACGGCAGGAATATCTAATTTAACATACTAGACCTATAAAGGATTGTGTGAGACTCGTTTTGTGTTTATAACAGCCGATATAATCAATATTTTCATTTACAACATTTTGAGTGTGTCCAAATACTTGTTCACAAAATCTGGATTATCTCCAATTACAGGAGTTATTATCAGGACACACTCAAAATGTTGTAAATAAATTATCTGGTCAAATTATAAGCTTAATAATAAAAATTAAAATGGTATTTTCTGGCGTTTCTCATGTGTGTGATTATAATCCAGGATTCGGATCTCACATACTAATATAAGAGTTTCTGCTTAATAAAAAGCTTCTTTACATCTCACCAATAGATGTCTCTAGTGAAGTTCTAGTGATTCATGAACAAGGTTTCTAAATTGGTTCATATATATAGAAATTCCAAGAATTTGAGTAGTGTGGTTGTCAATAATGGGTAGAATTGGTGAATGTTACACGTGTGTAAAGTGATCACTTAAACCAGCCTATGACGGTCGTAAGCCCCGTAAATGCCCAGACTTCCATATTCTTCTTCATCTTTGATGAGATGTCAAAAAATAATAAATATTTTCATTCATCATTTCCTCTTGGAAAATTCGTTGCCTTGCATTCTTTGCTAATTTCACCGTTCCAACATCTAGCATACATCGATTTGCCTCACATTCGACTGTGTGATCGCGTTCAGTCTACTCCCAACCGTCTTCGCTTCACTTTCATGTATTAGAGTTGGTACCAGAACACCGTTATGCACTGCTAGTTTGGCTTCACTAGTTTGCTGTAAAGGATTGTATTAGACTCGTGAAGTGTTTATAACAGGCGATATAATCAATATTTTCATTCATATTATTTTTTGACATCTCATCAAAGATGAAGAAGAATATGTCTGGGCATTTACGGGGCTGACGACCGTCGTAGGCTGGTTTAAGTGATCACTTTTTACACACGTGTAACATTCACCAATTCTACCCATTATTGACAACCACACTACTCAAATTCTTGGAAGTTATATAAATATATATATATATATATATATATATATATATATATATATATATATATATATATATATATATATATATATATATATATATATATATATATATATATATATGTATATATATATATATATAAATATATATATATATATATATATATATTTATATATATATATATATATATATATATATATATATATATATATATATATATATATATATATATATATATATATATATATATATAATGGTCAACACGCTAGGCTACCGTTCTGGAGGTCCCGGGTTCGATTCCCAAGGGGGGTAAAATAATTATAAGTGATTTTTTTCACTGTAATATTTATTCAATATTACCATGGACTGGTACCTGAAGCGGGGGGCTGATCACCTTTCCTTCATGTGTAAACGATCAAGATAACACTGCATTTATATGACGCACTGCCCTATGCACCATTGGGGTGCGGATAAGGGTTTTATTATATGTATATATATATATATATATATATATATATATATATATATATATATATATATATATATATATATATATATACACAGTATTTATAATGCAATTGGCGCTTACGACGTTCCTCCGGGAAGGACTGGATGTTTGTTGACATTTTATTATAATCGTATACATAATTTTCCACCCATATCGATGTTTTATCTTCTCCTTATCACGCACTGCACGCACCACACCGCTGAATCATATGCATATCCTCAAATGCGTGCCAAATTTACACAACAATATTCAAGGGATTTTCGCTAACACAGGATTCATTCCACCGTCTTCGGTCACATCGCTCACCCCTTTCAACAACGTCATACTTCTTATCTGGAGGTCCCGGGTGCGATTCCCAAGGGGGGTAAAATAAATATAAGTGATTTTTCACTGTCATATTTATTCAATATTACCCTGGACTGGTACCTGAAGCGGAGGGCTGATCACCTTTCCTTCATGTGTAAACGATCAAGATAACGCTGCGTTTATATGACGCAGTGCCCTATGCACCATTGGGGTGCGGATAAGGCTTTTATTTTTATTTAGATTTTTTGCTCAGTCCAAAAATGCAAAAAATGTTCTACAAAAAAATGTCCCTTACTGTGTTTTAAGTTTGGACAGCTGTCTCGCGATTGAAACTCGAAGCAAATGAGAAGGAAATTATTGTAAAAAAGGAAGAAGATCGGAAAAGTTTAGGGCCGCGCAGGTGTCGCGAGATGTCGGAAACCGGAAGCCGCGCTGCAAAGGCATCCGTCCCGGCATTTCGCGGAGAAAATGGCGGGAAAATACCGGAAGCGCCCGGCACGCTAGCACAAGCGCGAACGAAAGTGGGCTAAACGCACCGGTTCGCATACCAGTACTCGCACTGGGTCGCGCGGGTTGTACAATAGCATAAAAGCGCTCAGGGTGATGGGTATTTTCCAAACTTAAAACACAGTAAGGGACATTTTTTGCAGTACGTTTTTTTTTGCATTTTTGGACTAAGTAGAATCTAATTAGTCAAAAAATGAAAAAAAACGTACTACAAAAAAATGACCCTTACTGTGTTTTGAGTTTGGACAGCCGTACAACGTCATTATATTCTCAAAACTAACTATTTAACTAACAATCACGCCGTTTTCTCTCAGGGGTAGGCGGAGAGAATCGAACGCCGCACCACTCTCTTTTTGCAAGCATTCTTCGCCTCTTCCGCATTCATGCAACTCCTCATACATACCCGACGATTATTACGACTCCCGACCCGGCCGCTTTCAAGTTTTTGACACACCTGATTGTGCCATGTTTTACTCGGTCTTCTTCTTATATTCTCAATTATTAATACTTTTATTATTGATATTACCGTCCGCCTCCGTAGTGTAATGGTCAGCATGCTCGGCTACCGTTCTGGAGGTCCCGGGTTCGATTCCCAAGGGGGGTAAAATAAATATAAGTGATTTATTCACTGTAATATTTATTCAATACTACCATGGATTGGTACCTGAAAAGGAGGCCTGATCACCTTTCCTTCATGTGTAAACGATCAAGATAACACTGCGTTTATATGACACAGTTCCCCATGCATCATTGGGGTGCGGATAAGGGTTTTATTATTATTATTAATACTTTGTGGTTAGTAATTTTTACTTTTATATATTTTTTTATTAAAATGTTAGTAATATTAGTATGTAAACACTCACCGAGATTTTTATGTCTAGCGGTTTTCCAGACGTACCCGTCTCTTCGTCAGGACAATCACAACCGCTTGCTATAATTTCATTAATTGAATCGGCAGTCACTTTGCGGTAATATCTGTCCATTTTTTATTCGAGTTTTACTTGGCAATGGTTTAATTGGTACTACTATTGCTTAAAGTCTATCGGGTATGACTCTATAAAATTAACTAACTAACCTAACCTAACCGTCACGCCGCTCGCCGCAGGGGTAGGCAGAGGGAATAGAACGCCACACCGATATGTTTTTGCACAAAACTATCTTCGCCTCTTCCACATTCATACATGTTCTCGTTCATACACGCCAATTTCAAGTATATATGGGAGAGAAAACGGAAGAAAGGGCAGTAGTGGCCAGGGCGCTCGGGGTCGCATACTGGCCATCGACAACGCTTCCGGAACCTCTTCTTCTAGCTATCCCCCGGCGGTTATGGCGGAATTTTTCAGATATTGAAATATTCTCATGTATGGTTTATTGCCACGGTATGGTATATGTATTGTATATTGCTGTGGCATGTCGCGATTTGCGTGTGGAGGCGCCCAGGGAATGCGAGCCGTCTGGCCGAGAGGGTATATACGCCCTTCGCGCTTAGTAATTATGCGTAATACGAGCGGACTGCATTTCCGACAGCCGTATAAGGGTGTTGGAATTACATGTACATATGGATATATATATATATATATATATATATATATATATATATATATATATATATATATATATATATATATATATATATATATATATATATATACATATATATATATATATATATATATTTACATATACATACATATATAGAGGGTGGAACGCCACACTCTTCTGTCCTGACATACACTCCTCGCCTCCTTCTCATCCATACATCTAGTCATACATGCCCTCCGATTACGCAGACTTTTGACACCGCCAGATTTTAGGTTCTGATTGATCTGATGGTGCCAAGTCTTTTTCGGTCGTCCACGTTCTGTTTTCCCTCTCACATTCGCCACATATATTTTCTTAGTCATTCTCTCGCTATCCATTCGCTCCACATGTCCATACCACCGCAAAGAACTCTTCCTAATCTTTTCAATTATTCCTCGTTCAGCCTTACATTCCTTTCTTATATCGTCGTTTTTAATTCTGTCCTACAATGATTTTCCACACATTTGTCTGAGGGAGCGTTCACTCTGCTTTCATCCTTCCTTTGCCAGATCCATGTTTCGCCTCCGTACATTAGTGTCGGTACTAGCACGCCGTTGTGAACCGCTAGCTTGGCTTCCATGGACATATTCTTATTCCCAATCACTCTGTTCAAAGCACCATTTATTCTATTCCCTGCATTCACTCTTCTCTCAATGTCCTTGTCCACTTATCCTTATATATATATATATATATATATATATATATATATATATATATATATATATATATATATATATATATATATATATATATATATATATATATATATATATATATATATATATATATATATATATATATATATATATATATATATATATATATATATATATATATATATGTATATATATATATATATATATATATATATATATATATATATATATATATATATATATATATATATATATATATATATATATATATATATATATATATATATATATATATATATATATATATATATATATATATATATATATACATATATATATATACATATATATATATATATATATATATATATATATATATATATATATATATATATATATATATATATATATATATATATATATATATATATATATATATATATATATATAGAAAGGAATGTAAGGCTGAACGAGGAATAATTGAAAAGATTAGAAAGAGCTCTTTGCGGTGGTATGGACATGTGGAGCGAATGGATAGCGAGAGAATGACTAAGAAAATATATGTGGCGAATGTGAGAGGGAAAACAGAACGTGGACGACCGAAAAAGACTTGGCACCATCAGATCAATCAGAACCTAAAATCTGGCGGTGTCAAAAGTCTGCGTAATCGGAGGGCATGTATGACTAGATGTATGGATGTGAAGGAGGCGAGGAGTGTATGTCAGGACAGAAGAGTGTGGCGTTCCATCCTCTCTGCCTACCCCTGCGGGGAAACGGCGTGATGGTAGTAGTAGTAGTAGTAGTATATATATATATATATATATATATATATATATATATATATATATATATATATATATAAATATAAGCGATTTGCTTCTTTTACGGCTACGCTAATTTCTTCCTTTTCTCTTGTTGCAGTCGACCAGTAAGAAGAAGCTGCGCTTTCCAGCCACCCTAGGGCTGGACAGCGAACACCCTCGCCTTGCAACCAAGTGCCCTTACATTTTTTATACATTGTGAGTACTTTTTAGTATCCATTTTAACTGCTGAGATTTTTTCTGCACACATGGTCCTTTCTATCGGGTGTGTGCGAAATCAACAATTTCTTTCATATATATATATATATATATGTGTATATATATATATACATATATATATATATATATATATATATATATATATATATATATATATATATATATATATATATATATATATATATATATATATATATATACATATATGTATATATATTCTATCAAAGCCTTTTCTTCTCACCAATAGATGTCTCTTGTGAAAATTCTAGTGATTCTTGTACCATGTTTCGAAATTTGATCATATATACTGTGTATAGAATTTCAAAGAATTCGAGTAGTGTGGTTATCAATCATGGGTAGAATTGGTGAATGTCACATGTGTGTAAAGTGATCACTTAAACCAGCCTATGACGGTCGTCAGCCCCGTAAATGCCCAGACTTCCATATTCTTCTTCATTTTTGATGAGATGTCAAAAAATTAAATTAATTTTTAAATCAAACCGATTTTTTGAGTCTACGTAGTTGTATTTTATTAAAAAAACACATAAAAATTAATATTGTTACAATTGTTTCGCCTAGTTATGGCATTTTCAAACGAATGTGAAGATTTAATGGACTGACGGTCCTTACATAGCTGTACAATTCTATGTATGTATATGAACCAAGTTTTGAAACATTATTCTTGAATCACTAGAACTTCACTAGAGACATCTATTGGTAAGATGAAAAGAAGCTTTATGGAAGAAGCGTATGGTTAAAATTACATGTGAAACTGCTAATTCAATAGGTACCTACCCCGGTATTTGGAAAAACAGGATAGCATTGGTGGTCACTCCAGGCTGCACACCCGTACTCGCTTTTGCTATGGTCCGTGTTTACATTGGAGTCTTGTATTTCCAGTTGATATACCGGGAAGATGGCGGCGCTCTCCCTGAAGATATCCCTGGAGGAGGGAAAGGTCATCAAGACGATGCAGTTCGACCCTTCCACGTCGGTGTTCGACGCCTGCAAGGTCATCCGGGACAAGATCCTGGAGGCGGCCAGCCTCGGGGAACGTAAGCATACCCCTCTTCCCATTGTTCATCAGCTTCAGGCGGAGCGTATTGGACCCACGCGTGCTATGTCACCATGCAACATTTTGATTGTGTGCAAATACTTCACAAATCTGTATTGCCCACTTCTGTTGGTAATACAGATTTGCGAGTCAAAAAAAAGCCACTTTTTTTCACTATTATGTTTTTTTTATCATATTTTGAAACATAATAAATCAGTATAAAACAATAATAAATAAAACCCTTTTCCACACCCCAATGGTGCATAGGGCACTGCGTCACATAGCACAGTGTTATCTTGATCGTTTACACATGAAGGAAAGGTGATCAGCCCTCCGCTTCAGGTACCAGTCCAGAGTAATATTGAATAAGTATTTCAGTGAAAAAATAACTTATATTTATTTGACGCCCCCTGGGAATCGAACCCGGGACCTACAGAACGGTAGCCGAGCGTGCTGACCATTATTACACTACGGAGGCAGACACAAACGATATTAGGAAAGAAATAAAAACAAAGGAAGAATGGATACATCTTGACTGGTGGGGGAATGACCCGAGCTGGATTCGGGCAGATCGCCGTGTCAGCAAAATACCTACCCGAATTGTATTCGGGCAAATTATACAAGGGGTTAAAATAAAAAATTAGTATCGGCAACTACCTGTTGCCCTCTTCGGGGTTTGTTTTATAACTAGTTTTGAATCAGACATTTTTGAAAAAGACAGAGTCGCAAAATTGTATAATGTACAAGGGTTCGAAAATGTACGATGAGATGCCTGAATGTATGAAGAATGAAAAGAGTCTGAAAGAATTAAAATAAAAATGTTTTGTTTACTGTAAAAAGATGTAAACATATATATATATATATATATATATATATATATATATATATATATATATATATATATATATATATATATATATATATATATATATATATATATATATATATATATATATATATATATATATATATATATATATATATATATATATATATATATATATATATATATATATATATATATATATATATATATATATATATATATATATATATATATATATATATATATATATATATATATATATATATATATGATGTAAATTAAGTGTAAAAAATAGTTTGTATTAAATTTAATATAAGCTAACTAAAGAAATGAACCTCCGTAGTGTAATGGTCAGCACGCTCGGCTACCGTTCTGGAGGTCCCGGGTTCGATTCCCGGAGGGGGGGTTAAATAAATATAAGTGATTTTTTCACTAATATTTATTCAATATTACCCTGGACTGGTACCTGAAGCGGAGGGCTGATCACCTTTCCTTCGTGTCGATCAAGATATCACCGCGTTTATATGACGCAGTGCCCTATGCACCATTGGGGTGCGAATAAGGGTTTGAATGAATTTAAGAAGCTCGTCTGCACGTAGGATAGTAAGGATAACACCCAGACCAATTGAAAATAAATCTTTGTTGAATTCATATAGCAATTGGCGGGAATCAAACCCGCGATGCTAGTTTTGCAGTCGAGCGTCTACCCAACTACGCCACAGTGCCTGTCTGCAAATGCATTTACCAATTGACGTGTTTCGTGACAATATTCTTATACTGATATGCCAATGATTCCGTAACTGATGGTGTTTTGTTTGTTGGTTTCATGCAGCCAAGGACTATGGCATCTTCCTGTCCTCGGAAGAGGACAACAAGAAGGGTGTCTGGCTGGAGCCGGGCCGCTCGCTGGAGTACTACATGCTGAGGAACGGGGACGTCGTGGAGTACAAGAAGAAGATGAGGACACTCCGAGTCAGGATGCTGGACGGTGAGTGGATCTCTTCAGCCTCTAGCCTGCCGGCGGGCGCGGTCCGGACACAGCGTGGAGTTGGCAGAAGAAGGATGAAAGTAGACTGACTGAGATCTCCGTGCATGATAGATGTTCCAATGTGGTTTGGGAAGGATGAGAGTAGACTGGATGCAGTCGGGATGCCATCTCTCAGTGCGGCAAGACCATGTATGGTAGATGTTCCAATGGTGATATAAGGAAAGGGTGCAAGGCTGAGATGAGCACTATCCAGCAAACTAAGGAAGGCGGCTTGGGATGGTTTGGGAAGGATGAGAGTAGACTGGATGCAGTCGGGATGCCATCTCTCAGTGCGGCAAGACCATGTATGGTAGCTGTTCCAATGGTGATATAAGGAAAGGGTGCAAGGCAGAGATGAGCATTACCCATCAAATAAAAGGTGTGTTGGGATGGTTTGGGCATGCGGATTAAATAAATGAAGAAAGTACAGTACAAGAACAAGTTTGTGAGGCGAATGTAGTTGAACATAGGAACCGAGGAAGACCGAGCATGATCAAACGTTTCAAATACTTGAAAGTGGTTAGGTCAGGAGTCAGGATGTTTATATATTTTGTTGCATTTCGTCATCAGGCACCCTGAAGACCATGATGGTGGACGACAGCCAGAATGTGGCCAACCTCATGGTGGTCATCTGCACCAAGATCGGCATCACCAACTATGACGAGTACAGCCTGGTGAGCATTAAAATAATCATTTTGGATAATTTATATAGCGCCATTTTCGTAGAATACTACCTCAAGGGCGCTTGCTTGTACAGACGTCAATCTGCTGAGTCTGGGGAGGGGGAAAGCGGAGCAGCCATACCATTGCACCTTCTCCTTGCTCTTGGTGAGCTGGAGCATGGACAAGATGTTGGGCAGGATGCCTCCCTGAGCGATGCTCATACTGCAGAACAGCTTGTGGATCTCCTAGTCATTGTGTTTGGCCATATCGACATTGCCGGCCGACTCCGGCATTTCTGTAGCCAGTTACTCCATGACGAAGCTATCTCTAGAGTAGCCTTTGGTATTGTACACCACCACAATTAAAAAATAACTTTTATACTCACTTTGATGTGTCTCTGAAATTATCTGCTTTTTTATTTAAAAAAAAAGAAAAATTTGTTTTTAGTATTTTTTTATATTTTTTCAATTCGATTCAAACTCTTACCCGCACCCCAATGGTGCATAGGGCACTGCATTATTTAAACACAGTGTTATCTCGATCGTTAACACACGAAGGAAAGGTGATCAACCCTCCGTTTCAGGTACCAGTCCAGGGTAGTATTGAATAAATATTAGAGTGAAAAAATCACTTGTATTTATTTGACCCCCCTGGGAATCGAACCAGGGACCTCCAGAACGGTAGCCGAGCGTGCTGACTGTTTCAATTTCATACTATTTCTGTGAGCCTAAGCGGCTCATTATTAGAAATAGGTATCAAATTGTGGTAGAGTGGATTTGAACCGAGAAACTCTGACTCAAGAGTCCGCGACACTAACCACGGGACCACAACCCGACACAAGTTAGCGGTAAGTTTAGTTAGTTTTGTTAGCAGTAAGCTCCCATTTCCATCTCTCTCCCATTATCCGGGATCCAGGAGACTGCGTATAAAACTAGCCTCTTTCCCAGGTCCGGGACGACATCAAGGATGAGCCGGACAACCTGGATAACAAGGCCAACTACGGAACGCTCACCCTGAAGAGGAAGCACGCGGAGAAGGAGAGAGACGCCAAGATGGACCAGCTCAGGAAGAAGCTGAGAACTGATGATGAAGGTGAGACGTTCGTTGAAACCTGCCCACAGCATTCTCGGATCTGAGACGGAAGCAGCAAGGCTTCCTGGCAGACCTCTCTTGCAAAGCAAAATTTTTTATGAACGCGAAATTATCAAGCAAAATTCTTCTGACAATTCTTTTGCTATCATGGATCTATAATAATAAATAAATAAATAAATAAATTTAGAAATCCAAGTAATCTGTATGGTTATATAAACACTTCTTTTTTTACCACTTGAGTTTTTTTATAGACTACATGTTTAAGAAGTTAAACTTCCATCATTCAGGTCTGTATAGTAACTAAAATATAAAATATAAAATTGTTCTATAAATAAGGAGAGGGGAAAGTAAGGGGAAGGGGTTAGTCAAGGGGCGGAGTTTGAAAACAAAGGAAATATGGAAAGCAATGGTGAAGAATTTTGAAACAATATATTATTTAATAAATTATTATTAGAATTCAGGTTTTTTTGGATTTCTAAATTTTCAAGATAATGTTTATATTATTTTGAGAAATAAAAATACTATGTGTTTTGATCCACTCACATTTTTATAAACCAACTAGTTTCGGCAACAACCTGTTGCCCTCTTCAGGGTGTAATTTATGACTGTCATAAATTAAACCCTGAAGAGGGCACCGGGTTGTTGCCAAAACTAGTTGGTTGTTAATAAAAATGTGAGCGGATCAAAACACAAAGTCTTTTTATTTACAACATTTTGAGTGTGTCCAAATACTTGTTCGCAAAATCTGGATTATCTCCAATTACAGGAGTTATTTTCATATTATTTTTTGACATCTCATCAAAGATGAAGAAGAATATAGAAGTCTGGGCTGACGACTGTCACAGGCTGGTTTAATGATGGGTAGAATTGGTGAATATTACACGTGTGTAAGTGATAATTTAAACCAGTCTATGACGGTCGTCAGCCCAGACTTCTATATTCTTTTTCATCTTTGATGAGATGTCTGGGCATTTACTGGGAATATGGAAGTCTGGGCATATTTAATTTATTTTCATATTATTTTTTGACATCTTTTTATCTCAAAATAATACATCAATATGATCCACAAAGTAAATGCTTTCAATATTCAAAACAATCTGTATTGTATTTTTGTGTTTGCAGTGAACTGGATAGATCCCTCGAAGACCCTGCGGGAGCAGGGCGTGGACGAGGCGGAGACGGTGCTGCTGCGTCGCAAGTTCTTCTACTCGGACCAGAACATCGACTCGCGGGACCCGGTGCAGCTCAACCTGCTGTACGTGCAGGCCAGGGACGCCATTGTGGACGGCACGCATCCCGTTACCTTGGAGAAAGGTAATTTTAATTTTCAATTTTCAATAATTAATGTATACATTACAAATTAACATTTAAGGCGTATACATTAAAAAAACAGATTAAAAAGTAATCAAGAAGACTCTTGTTAAATGTGTAGAAGAATCCCGCTTCGGAAGACTCCTTCGGACACACGGAACAGATCAATATCCAATGTGATATTGTTCAACATAGCGGTAGCTCTTCCTACAGGCATAACCATCGGCAGGTTGGTCCTGTGTATAGGAACGGGAAACAATCTATGCCGACGCTGTCTTAGGTAACTATCGGGAACATACAGACCAATGTTCCGGATAATTTCAGGATTATCCATAATACCGCGCAACAATCGAAAAAAATGCGTAATCAAATACACATTCCTTCTAGTCTCTACTTACTTCGGCCTTCTTGTATCCAGCGTTGAACAGACTTCTCCCTCTCGGACTTCCACAGTCAAAGCTAAACTAGCAGTTAAACAATCACAATGTCGTCAACATTTTAAGTGTAAAAAAATAATTAAAAGATACCTTTTCTTCAAAATGCAAAAATAACATTTTCTGCCCTGTAGTTTAAAAATACGACACTATGTATTAAAAATAAATATCAAGCCACTTATTGAACTTTTTACTGTGCAACAGATCTTTTTAGCTAAAACCTGAAGGTTTTTTCTCCATTTGAAATATATTTAGCATATTTTAAAAAATAATTAAACCATACCTTTTCTTAAAATGCAAAAACAACACTTTCTGCCCTGTAGCGGGTAAATATTAAGTTAAAAATATGCCGCTTTTGCTGGGATATGGTACATTTTCTGGGCATTCCGAAAACATGCACAACTGAAAATTGACGATTTTTGATTTATGACGTTCTTGAAAGGAGTGAGCGATATAACGCGAGAGAGTCCAATGCATGTTTTTGTTTTTTTTTTAGCTTGCGAATTTGCCGGCATCCAGTGCCAGATCCAATTCGGAGACCACAAGGATGACAAGCATACCGCCGGCTTCTTGGAGTGAGTTTGCATACCTTTATCTTCTTCTTCTTACTCTTGACGGAGGTTAGAGGTCAAAATAAAATATGGAACGTAATTCTATGAAAATCGTTAAATATTTTATATTTTTAATTTATTTCTCTCTTTCTTGTGTTTATATTAGGTTAGAATAGATCTCTCTTCTCTCTTCATCTTCTTGCTCAATGCTGAGCGTCGTGGTCTTCTGGAATGTCAGGCACTTGGTGCACAAGTCCTCTCCATTCTTCCCGGTCCTAGGCCAACTTGATGGCAGCGTTTAGCGAGGATCCGGTTAATTCCTTTATTTGGTCTGTCCATCTTGTTGGAGACCGTCCTCTTGCCCGCTTGCCTTCAACTGTACCTGTTACTACCAGTTTTTCAAGACTCTTCTCGTTCTTTCTGGCGATATGCCCAAAGTAGGACAGAATCCTTTTCCTGCAAGTTGTGGAGAGTCTTTCTGTCACTGACAGTTCGCGGAGAATGGAGACGTTTGTGCGTCTTGCAGTCCAAGGAATGCGCAGCATCCTCCTCCAGCACCACATTTCAATTCATTTTTCTCCAGAATAGATAAAAACAATAAAAAACGAATGTAAAAAGAACTCCACCGACAAGACACACAAGGTGGCTTGGTGGGTCTCTGCAAAAAAATATTTTAAATATGTCTTTACTTCTGCCATGTTGTGATTGTTGTGTTGTGCCGCAGCCTCAAGGAGTTCCTGCCGCAGTCCTACGTGAAGGTGAAGGGCGTGGAGAAGAAGGTGTTCAAGGAGCACCGCAGCCACCTCGGCCTCTCCGAGCTGGACTCCAAGGTGGTCTACACCAAGACCGCGCGCGCGCTCCGCACCTACGGAGTGGCCTTCTTCCTCGTCAAGGTCGGTACCCTCTTCCTCTCTCTAGCTCCCTCCGCCTGGTCACTTCTTCTCCGTCTTACTCCTCAACACTGAGGGTTGCGACCCTTGTGGAAGTAATGAGTCTTCTCCAGTTATTCCTTGACTGCGCTGCACGTAGCAGTTGTATAAATGGAGATGGATGGGTTGTATTGGGAGATAAATGGGTTATATTGGGATATAGATGGACCATATAAAGGGATATATAGATGGACTATATAAAGGAAGATAGTTGGGTTATATTGGGAGATAGATGGGTTATATTGATATATAGATGGGTTATATTGGAAGATCTTGATCGTTTACACACGTGTAAACGATCAAGATAACACTGCGTTTATATGACGCAGTGCCCTATGCATCATTGGGGTGCGGATAAGGGTTTTATTTTTTTTTATTTTATATTGGAAGATAGATGGGTTATATTGATATATAGATGGGTTATATTGGGAGATAGATGGGTTATATTGATATATAGATGGGTTATATTGGGAGATAGATGGGTTATATAGATGGACTATATAAAAGGAGATAGTTGGTTTATATTGAGAGATAGATGGGTTATATAGATGGACTATATAAACGGAGATAGTTGGGTTGTATTGAGAGATAGATGGGTTATATTGAGAGATAGATGGGTTTATTGGGAGATAAATGGGTTATATTGAGATATAGATGGGTTTTATATAAAGGGAGGTAGATGGGTTATACATATTGGGATCTAAACAGGTTTTATAAAAGGAAATAGATGGGTTATATTGGGATATTAGATGGGCTATATAAAGAAAGATAAAGGGAGCCCTCTGTCCTCCACTGCTGGATATAGGCCTCTTCCGTATTCTTCCATTTCCTCCGGTGGGTTGCTGCTTGCAGCCAGTTTCTACCCCCTACAGCAACTATGTCGTCGGACCATCTCTCTTGGGGTCTTCCGACGCCTCTCTTGTCCTCCCCCTGGGGTCCATCTTGGATAGAAACGCGCAGGTGATGTACAGCCAGCGGTGCTGACGATGGTGCGGTTCCGCTTTCAGGAGAAGATGAAGGGGAAGAACAAGCTGGTGCCGCGGCTGCTGGGTGTGACCAAGGACTCGGTGCTGCGGCTGGACGAGCGGACCAAGGAGATCCTGCAGACCTGGCCACTCACCACCGTCCGGCGCTGGTGCGCCAGCCCCAACACCTTCACCCTGGACTTCGGGGACTACAGGTAACCCAACAGTTACTTCTCCTGGGCTATTCCTCGGGAACTGCCGATAGATAGGCCTGGTCAATATTATGCACGTGCCGGAAGATGAGCAGTGATGACTTGCTAGTACTCTGTGATTGCTTTCTGCGAGAGACCAAATCTTGAATGCCCTCGCTAGACTATGCGGGTATGCACACATTGTCACCAACATACCCACATTCCTTACAATCGACAAACCGCACCACTCAAATTTCTGAAGTTATAATTGTGCTCCGATTGACACCATCTTGCAAATGCTGCATCTTCGGCACCATCTGCGGTTGAATTTAGTTTCGGAATTTGAGTAGCGTGGCTCCCATTCGCAGGTAGAATACCCTGGACTGGTACCTGAAGCGGAGAGCTGATCACCTTTCCTTGTGTGTCAACGATCAAGATAACACTGTGTTTGTTCAATGCAGTGCCCTATGCACCATTGGGGTGCGGATAAGGGTTTGAAATGAGTTGAAATTGAAGCTTTCAATGGCCAATATAAGCTCGCTCGCAGAAAAGACTCATCCATATTGTGTTTGCAGCGACCAGTACTACTCGGTGCAGACCACGGAGGCGGAGCACATCCTGCAGGTCATCGCGGGATACATCGACATCATTTTGAAGAAGCAGAAGGCCAAGGACCACTTCGGCATAGAGGGGGACGAGGGGTCGACCATGGTAGAGGACTCCGTCTCTCCGCACAAGTGAGTCGCGGTTCAGCTTTGTGACTAGCTGTTTTAGCGCCGAAAAATTTTATGGCTCATTCGATTCACATGCCCCAACCATCTCAACACACCTTCCTTTTTATTTGTATAAATATGAGGTCAAGGATCCTGCATCCCTTATGTCACTGCGACCATGTTAGGTCTATTGTGACCTCCCTCTGTATCACAGCTCACTCTCAAGACCTACATGAGTCATGTAGCTCACAACATGTCTTGGTGGTAGGAGCTTCACCTTCTCAGAGTCCAATAGTGGTCATCTGAGGATGTGACTTTGTTTGCGAGTGAGTGCGTCACAGTTATAGAGATGTGGATTGGTGTTTTGTTATCCTCCATACAAAATATGCAGACTGTGGAGTCATGTAGTCCAATTTTTTTCCAAAAGCTTTGCCATTCCTTTCTCACTTATTCATTCCACATGCCCAAACCATCCCAACACGCCTTCCTTAGTTTGATGGATAATGCTCATCTCAGCCTTGCACCCTTTCCTTATATCACCATTGGAACATCTACCATACATGGTCTTGCCGCACTGAGAGATGGCATCCCGACTGCATCCAGTCTACTCTCATCCTTCCCAAACCATCCCAAGCCGCCTTCCTTAGTTTGCTGGATAGTGCTCATCTCAGCCTTGCACCCTTTCCTTATATCACCATTGGAACATCTACCATACATGGTCTTGCCGCACTGAGAGATGGCATCCCGACTGCATCCAGTCTACTCTCATCCTTCCCAAACCATCCCAACCCGCCTTCCTTAGTTTGCTGGATAGGGCTCATCTCAGCCTTGCACCCTTTCCTTATATCACCAATGGAACATCTGCCATACATGGTCTTGCCGCACTGAGAGATGGCATCCCGACTGCATCCAGTCTACTCTCATCCTTCCCAAACCATCCCAACCCGCCTTCCTTAGTTTGCTGGATAGGGCTCATCTCAGCCTTGCACCCTTTCCTTATATCACCATTGGAACATCTGCCATACATGGTCTTGCCGCACTGAGAGATGGCATCCCGACTGCATCCAGTCTACTCTCATCCTTCCCAAACCATCCCAACCCGCCTTCCTTAGTTTGCTGGATAGGGCTCATCTCAGCCTTGCACCCTTTCCTTATATCACCAATGGAACATCTGCCATACATGGTCTTGCCGCACTGAGAGATGGCATCCCGACTGCATCCAGTCTACTCTCATCCTTCCCAAACCATCCCGACCCGCCTTCCTTAGTTTGCTGGATAGTGCTCATCTTAGCCTTGCACCCTTTCCTTATATCACCATTCCAACATCTATCATAGGACGTTTTGCATTCTTCTTAGTTTCTTCTTCTTCATACATCATGTCAACAGAGTAGTTGTCCTTGTCTCGGGCAGCTCTAGACAGTCCTGATCCCCGTCCAGTCTAGTATTATCCCGGAGACAGGAGATCTGCCTCCTGCCCGCACCTCGTGGACCCCCAACTAGGTGCAATAGCTCGTACTAGTCTCCTCTCAGCACATGCCCCAGATAGGACACCTGCCGGACCTTGATACCAGTCACCAACTGTCTCCCTGCTCTTGCTCTTTGGAGCACATTAGCGTTGCTGACCATATCGGTCCATGGAATATAATGTAGTCACATTTGGAATGCCTCTAACCGTTTCTCAGTTTATTTCATCAAATCGTCTTTTTCAGGGCTACAATTCTTCAGCACGAAACGTCCAAAATTGGCAAGCAAGTCAACACGGAGTCGCTGGCCAAGCCGGCCGTAATGAGGATTGCCGAAGGTTCGTAAAAATATCCAAATATTTATTTTTTATATTACAGCATTTTTTGTGTGTGCTCATATTTTACAAGTCTGGATTTTCACCACTTGAAGTTATTTTTACATTTTGACATCTCAAGAAGAATATGATAGTGTGGTTATTTACATGTCACAGGCTGGTTGAGTGATAACTTTATACGCGCGCAACATTCACCGTTCTACCCATGATATTTCAGGCATTTCCCGTATGTAAAAATAATCTTGCATATATCCAAATGAAAGGGTCTCTGCTAAATAAAAGCTTTCTCAATCCAACATATATGGCTCTAGTGAACTCACATGTACTGTGTCACAAGATTGATCATATATCTGGGAGTCACGAAAATTTGAGTAGTGTGATTGCCAATTATGGGTAGAATTGGCAAGTGGTGCGCGCGTGTGATGCAATCACTTGACCAGCCCTTGACAGGTCTTCAGCCCTGTAAAATACCCAGACTTTCATATTCTTCTTCCTCTAAGTTGAGATGTGGAAAAATTTTATGTAAATTATCTTTTTATTTATTTAATTTTTTGTTTGTTTTTTTTTTTCGTTTTTTCTCCTTCCGCCAATTCTAATTTCCGACATCACCTCCTGTGTTCCGATCTCTTACTATCCCACTTACTATGACTATCCCACTTACTATGACCATCCCACATACTATGACTATCCCACTTACTATGACTATGCCACTTATTATGACCATCCCACTTACTATGACTATCCCACTTACTATGACTATCCCACTTACTATGACTATCCCACTTACTATCTCACTATCTCACTTATTAACCCAATATCGACCATCCTCAAATGAATGTCCCTCAAACTCCCGATGGACCAATTGCAATCCTTCTTCCTCCTTCCTCCCCCCTTCTTCCTCTCTGCGATGACGCTCCGGCTCCCGCGACGCAGGCGTGAAGCCGTACAGCCAGGGCCACGTGGCGAGCGCGCAGTTCACCACAGTCTCCGGGCAGGTGAACGTGGGCCACGCCGCGCCATCGGTACGATATCGTGATTCTAATACAGTGGTTCCGACCTCGGGCTTCTGAGGTGTGCTTGGTCCTAACTAAACTAACTGGTCGGCGGTGCCTCGGTTTCTTCGTATCGAGCTTGCCATATTAAAGTTTGCTTCATTCTAACCTAATATTACTAAAGTGTGCTTGGTTTTAACCCAGCATTTCTAATGTACGCTTGATTTTAACCTAGCATTTCTATTTTATGCCTGGTTTTAACCTAGCATTTCTATTCTATGCCTGGTTTTAACCTAGCATTTTTAGTGGGTATTTGGTTCTAACTTAACATTGCCAATGGGTGCTTGGTTTTAACCTAGCATTTCTATTCTATGTCTGGTTTTAACCTAGCATTTCTATTCTATGCCTGGTTTTAACCTAGCATTTCTATTCTATGCCTGGTTAACCTAGCATTTATATTCTATGTCTGGTTTTAACCTAGCATTTCTATTCTATGCCTGGTTTTAACCTAGCATTTCTATTCTATGCCTGGTTAACCTAGCATTTATATTCTATGTCTGGTTTTAACCTAGCATTTCTATTCTATGCCTGGTTTTAACCTAGCATTTCTATTCTATGCCTGGTTAACCTAGCATTTATATTCTATGTCTGGTTTTAACCTAGCATTTCTATTCTATGCCTGGTTTTAACCTAGCATTTCTATTCTATGCCTGGTTAACCTAGCATTTATATTCTATGCCTGGTTTTAACCAGGCATTTTTAGTGTGTATTTGGTTCTAACTTAACATTGCCAATGGGTGCTTGGTTTTAACCTAGCATTTCTATTCTATGTCTGGTTTTAACCTAGCATTTCTATTCTATGCCTGGTTAACCTAGCATTTATATTCTATGTCTGGTTTTAACCTAGCATTTCTATTCTATGCCTGGTTTTAACCTAGCATTTCTATTCTATGCCTGGTTAACCTAGCATTTATATTCTATGTCTGGTTTTAACCTAGCATTTCTATTCTATGCCTGGTTTTAACCTAGCATTTCTATTCTATGCCTGGTTAACCTAGCATTTATATTCTATGTCTGGTTTTAACCTAGCATTTCTATTCTATGCCTGGTTTTAACCTAGCATTTCTATTCTATGCCTGGTTAACCTAGCATTTATATTCTATGCCTGGTTTTAACCAGGCATTTTTAGTGTGTATTTGGTTCTAACTTAACATTGCCAATGGGTGCTTGGTTTTAACCTAGCATTTCTATTCTATGTCTGGTTTTAACCTAGCATTTCTATTCTATGCCTGGTTAACCTAGCATTTATATTCTATGTCTGGTTTTAACCTAGCATTTCTATTCTATGCCTGGTTTTAACCTAGCATTTCTATTCTATGCCTGGTTAACCTAGCATTTATATTCTATGTCTGGTTTTAACCTAGCATTTCTATTCTATGCCTGGTTTTAACCTAGCATTTCTATTCTATGCCTGGTTAACCTAGCATTTATATTCTATGTCTGGTTTTAACCTAGCATTTCTATTCTATGCCTGGTTTTAACCTAGCATTTCTATTCTATGCCTGGTTAACCTAGCATTTATATTCTATGTCTGGTTTTAACCTAGCATTTCTATTCTATGCCTGGTTTTAACCTAGCATTTCTATTCTATGCCTGGTTAACCTAGCATTTATATTCTATGTCTGGTTTTAACCTAGCATTTCTATTCTATGCCTGGTTTTAACCTAGCATTTCTATTCTATGCCTGGTTAACCTAGCATTTATATTCTATGCCTGGTTTTAACCAGGCATTTTTAGTGTGTATTTGGTTCTAACTTAACATTGCCAATGGGTGCTTGGTTTTAACCTAGCATTTCTATTCTATGTCTGGTTTTAACCTAGCATTTCTATTCTATGCCTGGTTAACCTAGCATTTATATTCTATGTCTGGTTTTAACCTAGCATTTCTATTCTATGCCTGGTTTTAACCTAGCATTTCTATTCTATGCCTGGTTAACCTAGCATTTATATTCTATGTCTGGTTTTAACCTAGCATTTCTATTCTATGCCTGGTTTTAACCTAGCATTTCTATTCTATGCCTGGTTAACCTAGCATTTATATTCTATGTCTGGTTTTAACCTAGCATTTCTATTCTATGCCTGGTTTTAACCTAGCATTTCTATTCTATGCCTGGTTAACCTAGCATTTATATTCTATGCCTGGTTTTAACCAGGCATTTTTAGTGTGTATTTGGTTCTAACTTAACATTGCCAATGGGTGCTTGGTTTTAACCTAGCATTTCTATTCTATGTCTGGTTTTAACCTAGCATTTCTATTCTATGCCTGGTTAACCTAGCATTTATATTCTATGTCTGGTTTTAACCTAGCATTTCTATTCTATGCCTGGTTTTAACCTAGCATTTCTATTCTATGCCTGGTTAACCTAGCATTTATATTCTATGTCTGGTTTTAACCTAGCATTTCTATTCTATGCCTGGTTTTAACCTAGCATTTCTATTCTATGCCTGGTTAACCTAGCATTTATATTCTATGTCTGGTTTTAACCTAGCATTTCTATTCTATGCCTGGTTTTAACCTAGCATTTCTATTCTATGCCTGGTTAACCTAGCATTTATATTCTATGCCTGGTTTTAACCAGGCATTTTTAGTGTGTATTTGGTTCTAACTTAACATTGCCAATGGGTGCTTGGTTTTAACCTAGCATTTCTATTCTATGTCTGGTTTTAACCTAGCATTTCTATTCTATGCCTGGTTAACCTAGCATTTATATTCTATGCCTGGTTTTAACCAGGCATTTTTAGTGTGTATTTGGTTCTAACTTAACATTGCCAATGGGTGCTTGGTTTTAACCTAGCATTTATAATCTATAAAACCTAGCATTACAAAAGTAGGCTCTCTTCTCACCGGGCATTAACAAAGTGTCCTCGGTTCTAACATTATTATATGATCTTTCTTTCTAACCTAATATTACCAGAGTATACTTGGTTCTTACCTAACATTACCAATGTGTGCTCTGTTCTAACCTGGCATTACCAAAGTGTGCTCAGTTCAACCTGGCATTACCGAAATGTGCTCTTTTCTGACCTGGCATTACCAAAGTCTGCTGTGTTATACCAAAGAGTGCTCGATTCTAACCTGACATTACCAAAGTGAGCCTATTTCTGACCTGGCATTAACAAAGTGTGCCCATTTCTAACCTGGCATTACCAAAGTGTGCTTAGTTCTAACCTGGCATTAACAAAGTGTGCCTATTTCTGACCTGGCATTACCAAATCGTTTTCTCTTGTAACCTAGCATTACCGAAGAGTGCTCGATTCTAACCTAGCATTACCAAAGTGTGTCTAGTTTAAGCCCCCATTACCCATATGTGGTCGGTTCTGATCTAACATACTCTGAGTACAGTCAGTTCGGATCTACCGCACTCTGAGTGTGCTCAGATCTAAATCCACTCAGGTTTCTATAACCTCAGAACTGGCTTGCGGCGTCACAATTCAATATGGCGGCATTATTGATTTGCGTAGCCTGCTTTTGTATTTGAAAATGGCTATCCCAATAACAAATTGTGTTTCTCCTTATTCCACGCTCACCCCACCGCCCTCCGGAACTCCAGGCAGACGTGTAGGTATATATTTTGCACACTAACACTCGCACAATGCCGCACTGTCCCACTGCACGTGTTGAAGGGGTAAAACAGGGATGTGTGATGTCACCGCGGCTGTTTAATGTACGCGTGGATACTCGAATGGAATGAATTGTCTGACTGTCTGTTGGCTTTTGTATGCTGACGATGCTGTGCTTTTGACGAGGGTGTATAGTGTGTGCAAGAAAAGTGATTTGCTGATGAATTTGCGGCAAATCCAAAGTTATCGTTTTTGTAAGAGATGAATGTAGATAAGGGTGTAAGATAGTAGTAAAGGGAGAAATTGTATGTAGGTCTGGGTATGAAATAGTGTCATTCTCGTCTTGGTTTAACATTTTGAAAGGTGTAAAACAGGGATGTGTAATTTCACCGTGGCTTTTTAACCTTTTAACCGCGTTCACTTTGTTCCTGAGAGACGCCTGTGCGTGGCGGTATTTTGCCATTTTTGAAATGATTACTTTTATCATGTATTTAATTAAGAAACGATTTATTTTCCTAAACAAAAACGTTCAATGGGATTCATTGTGCCTTTTTGGTACTCTATAATACACATGTGTCACATTATTCTTGAAATATATCGTAATATAAACAAATTAGATCGTAACATAAATAAATCAAAGCACGCATCGTGTGTCACTCTTACCCACTGGCGATGCGTAGCGTCGAGAGTGAGACAGATATAGGGCATGATTATGGCGCGGACTAATTACCGACCTCAAGAAAAATCAGGGATCTGTTCTTTTATTTATCCTTGTGATGTTACAAATTATTAGTCAGATATTTCAACAGATGTCATAAGGCCGAGGATTGACGTATTATTTTATCCAAAGTTCCACACCATGAAAAAATCCCTCCAAGTTGAACTGAGGTTTGAAACTTGAAGTAAAGTAAAAACACAAACGGTTATGTCAGCTGCGTACGGAGAATGTTTTGTAAAAACACATACGGTTATGCGAGCCGCGTGGATCCGGTTAATGAATACTTGGATAATTGAAAGAAATAATCTATATTGGAGCTGGAATGAATTATCTGACTCTGTTGCCTTTTGTATGCTGACGATGATGTGCTTCTTGCCGATAGTAGAGAAGGGTGTATTGTGTGTTCAAGGAAAGTGATTTGCTAATAATGAATGTGCGGCAAATCCATAATCATGGTTTTTGGAAGAGATGAACTTAGATCTGGATTGGAACAGATAAATGGTTTCCTATATTTGAGAAGTAAGGAATGAAAGGTGAGTGGATGCCAGGAACAGAGTGAATGGTGCACTGAATCCAGTCGGAGCAAACTCGAGGAAGCTAAACTAGCAGTGCACAACGGGGTACTAGTGCCAACCCTTATGTATGGGAGTAAAGCGTAGAAGGATGAATGTACAGCAAAACCATGTATGGTAGATGTTCGAATGGTGAAATAAGGAAAGAATGCAAGGCTGAGGTGAGCGTTAACCATCAAACTAAGGAAGGTGTGTTGGGATGGTTCGGGCATGTGGAACCAATGAGTGAGGAAAGAACGGTCAAACGAATACATGTGGCAAATTCTGTTGGAAATAGCAGCAGAGGAAGACTTAGCGTGATAGAGTATGTCAAGTCAGGAGTCGGAAAAATCGGCGGGTATGTATGAGGCGATGTACGAATTTGGAAGAGGCGAATAATGTTTGCAGAGAGTGGTGTGGCTTTCGATCCCCTCTGCCTACCCCTGTGGTGAAACGGTGTGATGGTAGTTATAGTAGTAGTAGTAGCACCATTAACTCAGAGAAACTTAAAATAAGTACCATTAACATGTCAATCACTCCTTTCAATAACGTCATATATCAAAAAACTTGATTTTTCAGGAGATCGTTTTTAAAGTTTAAGAATATAATAAAATGTATTAAAAATAAATATCACGCCACATATTGAACTTTTAACTTTGCAACAGATCTTTTTGGGTAAAACCTGAAGGTTTTTTCTCCATTTGAAAAATATTTAGTAAATTTAAAAAAATAATTAAACAATACCTTTTCTTCAAAATGCGAAAACAACACTTTCTGCCCTGTTGCGGGTAAATATTAAGTTAAAAATATGCCGCTTTTGCTGGGATGTAGTACATTTTCTGGGCATTCCGAAAACATGCACATCTGAAAATTTACTATTTTTTTTATATAAGACGTTGAATGGAGTGCGCGAAATGTATAATTTGCTTTTGAAACGATTTGTGACTTTTTCAAATTGAATTTTGATCTTAATTTATAATATGTTTTTAATATTAAAATAATACACATTCGTAGACTCTCAAAATCAGTATTTGATTTTAATATTTAATATTTTATAAAAAAAAAACAACAACTAAAAATTCCCTCCTTATTCCTTTCTCCTCTTCCGCCGCCTCCGTAGTGTAATGGTCAGCGCGCTCGGCTACCGTACAGGAGGTCCCGGGTTCGATTCCCAGGGGGGGAGAGCCGTCGTTTCTGTCGGCAAAGTGTGGATTACGGGCGTCTCGTTGTCGCGGACTCTTGTGGACTCTTATCTGACTCGTGTTCTGATGATGGATCTTCAGGTGCAGCAGACCAGGGTGTCCAGCGTCATGAGCGAGCCGCAGAGGGCGCTGCTGTCCACCATATCCTCGGGCCAGGAGATCATCAAGCAGACGGAGATCGAGATAGTCAGGGTATGTTGCAATCACAAAATTTTATTTACTGTTATATACTGAAATAAAAAAAGGTAGAAAAACTAGAGAAATCAAGCAGTATAAACCATTGAGTGTCAAAACGGATATCAAACTGCTGGATTCAGAGTTTTCAACCTGTCAAATTTAGTTTTACACGGTTTTTAAACTTTCAAATTTAGTTTTACACGGTTTTTAACCTGTCAAATTTAGTTTTACACGGTTTTTAACCTGTCAAATTTAGTTTTACACGGTTTTTAACCTGTCCAATTTAGTTTTAAACGGTTCTGAAACTGTTGGATTTATTAATTTGTATATGAGAAGCGTCGTTTTACGTATGGTAAACTTTCGCAAACTTTGTGGTATGGTAATATAACACTATTCTCATCATTCACCCTTCACTTTAAACCGTTTAAAACCATGGAAAACAATATTCAATGGTTTATAAAATAAAATAAAAGCTTTGCAATACTACTAAAACGATTTTCACGCTGTCGGATACGTTATTCAACTGTAATTTGCTAGAGTACCGAAAGCAGATAATGGTAGTCAAAGAGTTAAAGTAACGATTGATTGAGCGATGCCCTATGCGCCAGTAGGTGCGGATATGGCTTGGAAATACAGTGAAACCTCTCATAAGAAGCATAATTTGTTCTATGTAGAATCTTACTCGTTAAACGAAACAAGTCCTGGCTCACGAGTGAATGTCGTGAAAAAGGGACAAGACACAAAGGCCCTTTCTCCGTAACTCATGCGAAATTCATCTTTTATAGGGAGCAACCTTTTCACTTTTTTTTTACTTGTTATAAGAGGTGCTCTTATGAGAGGTTCCACTGTATTTTAATTCATTGTTGTTGCGGTGTTGTCCAGGCGCAGTTGCCCGAGCTGGGCTCTGACCCCGCGTCCATGAAGTGGAAGGAGGTGACGCTGGACACCAACAAGCAGAACATCTCCTACCAGATCGCCGCCATGAACGCGGCCACGGCCCAGGTGGTGACGCTCACGTCAGGTAATCCATACGGCATCGCGATCCACTGTCTACGGTCACTGGCGCCTGTCAATGTCGGACGTGTCGGGCAGACGAATTACTATATCGGGTCATCGTATATTGGTCGGGAACTATAAAAAAGACCACTATTTCTTAAAATCTATTGTGACACGTGTTTCGATGCGTTATACGTCATTTTCAAACACCATATCGCCCACTCCTTTCAAGAACATCATAAATCAAAAATAGTCTATTTTTAGTTGTGAATACCTTCGGAATGCCCATAAAATGTACTATATCCCAGCAAAAGAGGCATATTTTTAACTTAATATTTACCCGCTACAGGGGAGAAAGTGTTGTTTTTGCATTTTGAATAAAAGGTATTGTTTAATTATTTTTTTTAATAAAATGAATATTTTTCAAATAGAGAAAAAACGTTCAGATTTTACCTAAAAAGATCTGTTGCACAGTAAAAAGTTCAATAAGTGGCTTATTGTTTATTTTTAATACATTGCATTATATTTTTAAACTTTAAAAACGTTCTCCTGAAAAATCAAGTTTTTTGATTTATGACGTTCTTGAAAGGAGTGAGCGATATGTGGTTAGAAGGACGCGATGATTTCGGACGATATGTTTTAGTATGAATTTATCGTTACAATGCCAAATTTCACAAAAGGTAATTTGAGAACACGCATGTAAAAAAATTTATGTAGTTTCTACCTATAATATATATAATAATAAAACCCTTATCCGCACCCCAATGGTGCATAGGGCACTGTGTCTTATAAACGCAGTGTTATCATGATCGTTTTACTTATGAAGGAAAGGTGATCAGCCCTCCGCTTCAGGTACCAGTCCAGGGTAATATTGAATAAATATTACAGTGAAAAAATCACTTACATTTATTTTTACCCCCCTTGGGAATCGAACCCGGGACCTCCAGAACGGTAGCCGAGCGTGCTGACCATTACACTATGGAGGCGGACGAAATTCTACCTATATGTTATTTTAAAGCATAAATTCTCAAATTTTAAGTAAAGTTATTATTGTAAAAGAATCATTAGTAAAAAAGAGTTTATCGTAAAACAATCATTCGTAAGTATAGAGTTTATCGTAAAATAATCATTAGTATGTTAAGAGTATAATAATAATCCGTAAGTTAAGATTTTATGGTAAAAGAATCATTCGTAAGTATAGAGTTTTATTAAAAAGAATCATTGGTAAGTTAAAATTATATCATAAAAGAATCATTAGTAAAAAAAAAATTATCCTAAAAGAATCATTCGTAAGTATAGAGTTTTATTAAAAAAGAATCATTGGTAAGTTAAAATTATATCATAAAAGAATCATTATTAAAAAAAAAATTATCCTAAAAGAATCATTCGTAAGTATAGAGTTTTATTAAAAAAGAATCATTGGTAAGTTAAAATTATATCATAAAAGAATCATTATTAAAAAAAAAATTATCCTAAAAGAATCATTCGTAAGTATAGAGTTTTATTAAAAAAGAATCATTGGTAAGTTAAAATTATATCATAAAAGAATCATTATTAAAAAAAAAATTATCCTTAAAGAATCATTCGTAAGTATAGAGTTTTATTATAAAAGAATCATTCGTAATTTAAGATTTTATCGTAAAAGAATCATTAAAAGTTATCGTAAAATAATCATTAATAACCGAAAAGATTATGGCGATATGGATAAATAAACATGTATGGTAATTCTACATTGCAGCGCTCTCGACAAACAATTATTGTTAAAAAAAAATAAAATGACGTCTTGTCAAATGGTTGAAATGAATCTTGTCAGTTGACGCCGGTGGACTGTAGAAAGTACACACTGGTAGTGGTTTCTCTGCGACCATCTGTATCAACTGCCTGCATATATAGGCGGGCGGGCAGGTACTGGTCCCAATTATGTCACCACGCGTTGTTTACACACTCCACAGTATACACCATTTCGCAACCGGTCGCCCTCGCTTCAAAACATTCTAAATTACAATTTGTTTTCTATTTCAAAACTTTTAAAATTGCAGTTTTTTTGCCACTTGAAAACATTCTAAATTGCAATATTTTTGTCACTTAAAAACATTCTAAATTACAATATTTTTGCCACTTAAAAACATTCTAAATTTGTATATTTTTGCCACTTAAAAACATTCTAAATTACAATATTTTTGCCACTTAAAAACATTCCAAATTACATTATTTATTGATTGGGCATTAACTTTGTGGAACGACATGATTATTTTGATAGTCGTATATGGTATATAAATAAAAATCATTAAATTAAAAGAAAATAAAAACTGTTTAATTTTAATAAAATTCTAAATTACAATATATTTGCCACTTAAAAACATTTTAAATTATAGTATATTTGACACTTAAAAACATTCTAAATTACAATATATTTGCCACTTAAAAACATTCTAAATTACAATATTTTTGCCACATAAAAACATTCTAAATTACAATATATTTGCCACTTAAAAACATTCTAAATTACAATATTTTTGCCACATAAAAACTAAATTACAATATATTTGCCACATAAAAACATTCTAAATTACAACATATTTGCCACTTAAAAACATTCTAAATTGCAATATATTTAACACTTAAAAACATTCTAAATTACAATATATTTGCCACTTAAAAACATTCTAAATTGAATTGTATTTATGGCTGTGATGATTTCGTATTACGGAATTCACTACATATTACCAATATGTCTCGTACATGGTTTTGATCGGAGACTGTGTACACACTAAAGATGACATTTATTTCAAAGCAAATTAAATATTTTCAGTATCAATCAGTTAGTGGATGAATGTGTTAGTTTTTTTTTTACAATATTTTTTAAAAAAAAGTTTTTTTTTAAAAAAGTGAATCAAAATACAAAATGTCCTCGTGAATCACTGTGAACTCTCACATGGAAATCTGTCATGTGAATGATTAATTTAAAGGTATAAATATTAATCTGAACAGAGACGAAGCATTTATTAATATGGAGAGAATATGAGACAAATTTATGAGGCGAATGTAATTGGAAAAAGGAGCAGAGGAAGACCGAGAAAAACATGGCACAATCAGGTATGCCAAATACTTGAAAACGGTCAGGTTAGGAGTCGTAATAATCGGCGGGTATGTATGAGGAGATGAATTAACATGGAAGATGCGAAGAATGCTTGCAAAGAATGAATGGTGTGGCGTTCTATTCTCTCTGCCTACCCCTGCGGAAAGCGGCGTGATGGTTAGTTAGTTTTTAGAATATGAGAGTAGGATCTATTTACTTATTTTGCATAGACTTTACATCACGGGGTCAAGTTGTAAGAGGGTATGTGTGAATTTGTCGAATTTCGGCGATCGAATAGTGGGATCAGAAAAGGAGTTGCGGAGGAAAAAGGAAATATCTAATACGATTTGTTTTTTAGGTCCGACTGATGAGGTGGACCACACGGCCGTCGGAGCGGCCATCACCACCATCGCCAGCAACCTACCTCAGGTCACAAAAGGTGAGATCCGATCGTTCTTATTTGGTGCATTAGGCACTGCGCCCATTTAGTTGTTTGTTACACAAAAGCCAGGTGGTCGGTTTAACCGGAACACACGGGAAGGATATGGATGGTATTATTACTACATGGGAAAGGAAATGGAGGATGAATAGCAGGTAGGGTAAGGAGAATAGCAGTATGGCTAGGGCGCTCGGAGTCCCATAGCCGTACCCGCACTAGCTTGGATGCTGCTAGTTTTGAACTCTCAATCTCACCCAACTGCATGAACCAAAATGGTGCATAGGGCACTGCATCTTATCGCTAAGAACAGGCGATTCAGTCGGTTGGGCCATGTATCCGCATGTCTCCCGAGAACTGTCGTAGGCTTGCCTCTTGGTCACAAGTGTCGGCAAGAACAAGCGATACAGCTGGCTAGGCCACGTAACCGCCGCCGAACTTTCTTCTTTCACAAGGTTCTGGGCTGGACCGCGTCCATTGCCGACAATCTGTCAGCAGTTCCCGTGTAATAACATGCTCAGTATATGTATGATGAATTCGCCTTGCAGGCGTCAGCATGATCGCCGCCTTGATGGAGGACAACGACAACGGAGACCGCCTCCTAGACGCCACCCGGAGGCTGTGCAGCGCCTTCAGCGACCTGCTCAAGGCCGCGGAACCAGAGACCAAGGAGGTGAGCGACCTAAATTATTACATCGCAGAAAAGCACGATCGTCGCTGTCGCTTCAAACTCGAATAACTCGCAGACCTATTTTAAATATTGCAATAGAGATGTGGCGAATTGTGAGTGAATCATTTGAGCTCACAACCTGACATATTCTGGTTAAAGTGATCACTGTATATGCTTGTAATATTTGCCAATCTAATTGTGATTGACAACCACGCTACTTAAATTTCAGAAGTCGTACACATCCTTAAATTCCCATCCGTACAATGTTTCTTGGCGTCTCTCGCGCTCTACCTAAAGTAAGCAAATAGAACGCTTACAAGCGTCGACCGTTCTCTGCCAACAGTATGGAAAAAGACCCTAATTATACTCTGGCAGTCTGCCGCCCGACCCTCAGTATACTAATCACAAGTAGCCGCAACACCCAATTCCCATCTGTACAATGTTTGCAGGCGTCTCTCGCGCTCTACCTAAAGTAAGCAATAGAACGCTCGCAAGCGTCTCCCGCTCTCTACCAACAGTATGGAAAAGGACCCTAATTATACTCTGGCAGTCTGCCGCCCGACCCTCAGTATACTAATCACAAGTAGCCGCAACACCCAATTCCCATCTGTACAATGTTTGCAGGCGTCTCTCGCGCTCTACCTAAAGTAAGCAAATAGAACGCTCGCAAGCGTCTCCCGCTCTCTACCGACAGTATGGAAAAGGGCCCTAATTATACTCTGGCAGTCTGCCGCCCGACCCTCAGTATACTAATCACAAGTAGCCGCAAAACCCAATTCCCATCTGTACAATGTTTGCAGGCGTCTCTCGCGCTCTACCTAAAGTAAGCAAATAGAACGCTCGCAAGCGTCACCCGCTCTCTACCGACAGTGTGGAGAAGACGCTTTCAAGTGTTTCCCGCAAACAATATATTAATAATGGGTGTATAAAACATTGCGACGGTAGCAAATTTTCTTTTGGTTTTTAACAATTTTTAACGTATTTTTATATTTTTTCTATAAAAAATGCACCAACACGTTTCATTTTGTTTTGCAGCCTCGTCAGAACCTCCTCAATGCCGCATCGCGCGTCGGGGAAGCTTCCACCCAGGTCCTGCACACCATCGGCGAAGACACGGAAGAGAATCGAGAAATCCAGGTAAACACCACCCAGAGGGGGGCCCGACCGAGGTCTAGATTACCTTCTCAGCCCCACTATGAGAATGTATTCGACCCGGCTTGTCCCAGCTGCCGAGATAGGCTGGGAAGGTACTCCAAAACGTCTACGTTTTACAAAAAACTAAACACCCGCTATGAAAATGTGTATGAAATCATGTTCAATAAGGAGACGCGCGCTCGAAGTGAAGATAAGTCAAATAATCTCAATGATAGCCCCGATAATCATAATAATAGCCCGGATAATCACAGAAATAGCCCCGATATTCACAAAAATAGCTCCGATAATCTCAATAATAGCCCAAATAATCTCAAAGATAGCTCTAATAATATCAAAGATAGCTCCGATAATCCTGATGATGCTAGCGCGTTGACGTACGGCGATGGCGCCTATTTCAGATTCATTGACGATTGCGACGACGTCGATCTCAACTTGTTTGAAAACGACAACGAGTTTTATCGCATCGGCGGCAAATGCAATTGCGACGTGTCGGACGTAGATAGGAACAAATACGTCAAAGACCACGACGGATATTACGACATGGTCTTGAACAAAAACAGCGACATCGTTGTCGGGACGGTCGATTTCGGAGACGATTTCGAGGAAGGTAGCTTTGATAGCGACGGCGCGGAGAGAAAATTCGTTTATAAAGTAAATTTTGGGGATTTTGATCCGAACAATGCTAAAAGTTATAACGAAGACGATTTGTACGAGGATGTCGATGTAAACGCGTGTAGGAATCTAAATGACGTCGTCGTAACGCGGCGAAAGACTTTAGATGTGATCTTGGAAGATGGCGAAAGCGATTATTACAGGAATATGAATTTCGATACGGATGTCATTGAAAACAGCGATCTCAAAGAGTCTATTTTGAAAGGCATCGACGAGGGTAATGTTAGATTTGTCCGAAACAGGGTCCCCAAAGTGACGTTTAACGACCAAATCAGCACGGAAAATGTTTTAGTAGACTGCTCGGAATATTTAGACGACGCTGCAAAGGAATCGAAAGATTCCCCGTCCGCAAAGCGCAAATTCGTCAAGACTTGCAAAAAGGTCACGGAGAAAAAGACCTCAATCTTTAGGTCGATCAAGAGCAAGGTCAGGCGTCTGGTCGGCAAGTCGGAATCGAATGGGCAGATCGAGTGCCGCTGCATCAAGAAGGATGTCCTCAAATCCGGGTCGGATTTCGAGGTCAGCGGGTGTCTGGACATCAAGGTCCTCGGTGCGGATATAAGTCGCAAGCGACTCGTGGCCGAGAGAGTGCCCGAAGCCCCGGCCGCGGCCGAGCGCAGCCTGGAGCGCTTTGTGCGACGGAGCGAGTCGTTTTACGGCCGCGATCGCGACCCCAAAAACACGACCGAAGTCAGGATCTTTTATAACCCGACCTTCGAGGCGGCTGAGAGACAGTCGTGCGCCTGCGACGAGGTTAACGGCATCGTGGGCGATGAAGACTATGCGGACGATCGGTGGGTCTACGTCTTATGCATCACATTCTTTATCTTGAGCCTCATCTTCGGCTACTTTGATCCTCCCAGCAACTGAATGTTGAGAGATATTTTAGCTGCGATAATTTTTTGAGATCATATCTCTCTCGCTAGCTAGCCCTGTAGCTAGAACAGAGCTGTATACGTCCTTTTTATTCTTCTTCTTCTTCATGTCTGGTCACCCTGACGTTGACTATCTCTCGAGAGTAATTGTCCTTGACTCTAGCAGCTCTGGACAGCTCTAGAAAGCACTTCAAAATGCTTGCGTTGCTCTGTAAAACTAAGAAACGGCACTTTATCAAGTCCTTCTCAAAACTGATGTAACGCGGCCATCTTGGTTTTTCTCTGTCGCACTCTGTTTTACACTTTAAATTAAAGAAATAAATGAATTCTTCTTCTGTGTGTGTCATGTCAGGTCCTCCTGACGTTGACCATCACTTGAGACCAATTGTCCTTGTCCACAGTCCTGATCCCCGTCCAGTCTGGTGTATTCCGGAGCCAGGAGATCTGCCTCCTGCCCACACCTCGTGGACCCTCCACTAGGTGCAATAGCTCGTACTAGTCTCCTCTCAGCACATGCTCCAGATAGGACACCTGCTGGACCTTGATACCAGTCACCAACTGTCTCCCTGCTCTTGCTCTTTAAGCACAATTGCGTCGCTAACCATATCGGTTATTTCCATCTCAAAGCTTTGGATGATGATAGTCTATTCTTCATTTCAACGTGACTAATTTGCTGCGTATTTCTTGCTAGCTCTGCAAGAGAAAGGAAGCTCATAGCGTTGCATTCACGATATTCTACTCTTTATTTCGTCCTAGCTAATTTTCAAAAACAGTTTAGAGCCACATACATATTTTATTTCCTAAACATGATTTGGATTCGCAAGACTCCATTCTTCATTTTTTCGCTTTTTTTAACCGCCCCACTCATATGAACGTATGTGATTCGTCTGCTGTATTATCGCCCAAACGCGAATAGCCGTATCTCGTACAGTCAGATACAAAAAAGTATATAATTAAAATGTCACTTTGTTTCCAAATACTTGAAAGTGGTCAGGTTAGGAGTCGTAATAATCGGCGGGTATGTATGAGGAGATGCATGAACGTGGAAGAGGCGAAGAATGTTTGCAAAGACAGAGTGGTGTGGCATTCTATTCTCTCTGCCTACCCCTGCGGAGAACCGGCGTGATGGTTAGTTAGTTAGTTAGTTTTTTAACTTTGTTTTAAAATCACTATAAATATTTTATTATAACTTAATTATAATGTCTACCGGTTAGCTTTGAATCCGGTAGACATTATAATTAAGTTATAATAAAATATTTATAGTTAGTTTAAAACATAGTTACATTTTAATTATAAAATGGAAAATCACAAAGTTACTGCTTCAAATATAAATTATAAAGAAAAAAGTATACCCGCAGCAACATTTGTTCGCTTTAATGCTGTAGAAAAGGGGTACAAAGTATGCGTTTCAGTTTCGTTGTCTTGGCGTTGTTGTTTAATCACATTGAAAGTCATTTTTTCCACTTTTTTCTCGTCAAATACTCAAATACTTTTTCTTTCAAGGATATCAATTGCTTTTGCCATTTATAACTACAAAAAAAAAAAATAGAAGTAGTGGTATTTTCCGTGTAAAATTAAAATTTAAAATTGATATTTTACTAACTTTCGTATTCAAAATATGATGAGGGTGATTTTTTTCTGGTCAGCCGTTAAAAATGGTACTATCCAATGTTTACTTATTTAAATTTAATTTATTAATTTATATTTATATGTATGTTTAAATCTGTGAAAGTTATTAATATTTTGTAATATATATATATATATAAGGGGTGTTTTTAGTAGGCAAGTGTATTATTTTTAATATTTTTTATGTCATGTATTTTTTCATAGTTTCATAGGGCATTTGTGTTTATTAATTTGAACTTGTTCTAAGAAATATGTATGTTTAACCCTTCCCTTACGATGCTAAAAACGCGTGCGCGTTCCGGTGATATGTATTTTGTACGCCATATGAAAATGTGGTTTAAAAACGGGAAAAATGTCCTAAATGTTGCTTTTATTGAGCATAGTCGAAGTTTAAATGTAACAATTTTGTCATGTTAGCTGTGGAATTATATGAAAATGAGAAAAAAAAACATCGCTAAAAATCGCAATAGTTAGCGTAGCAGCACGACCGCCGCGCAAGACGATCTGTGTGCTACCTGATATGGTTAACATGTTACAACATGGAAGTATACTTACAAAGCACGCCACACGCGCACACACAGAAACGTTTGTGTATTGGTGATTTTATTCCTGATTTTATTCTCAAATGATTTTTTTCCATACAACATTTTGAGTGTGTCCAAATACTTGTTCACAAAATCTGGATTATCTCCAATTACAGGAGTCATTTTCATATTATTTATTGACATCTCATCAAAGATGAAGAAGAACATATAAATATGAACAATGTTTCAAAATTGGTTCATATATATAGAACTTCCAAGAATTTGAGTAGTGTGGTTGTCAATAATGGGTGGAATTGGTGAATGTTACACGTGTGTAAAGTGATCACTTAAACCAGCGTATGACGTTCGTCCGCCCCGTAAATGCCCAGACTCCGTATTCTTCTTCATCTTTGATGAGATGTCAAAAAATAATTTACTTCCGTCGCTGCAAATGAATAACGTTATATTATAATATTCATGTAATACATGATTATATTACGGATGAATACAAAAATTGTGAGTCCGTATCTATTATATTTTATATTGATATTCCCATTTTAAAGGTTGAGTTGTGATGAATATGAATCACCGGGAGCGGAAGGTTTAAGTGACTCTGAATCTAATGTCCTTTAATGAAAAAAACAGTCCAGAAATATAATAGTACAAGTATTTATTATTATAACAATAATCTATGCTTTAATTATCTTTAAATATATACGATATATCGCTCACTCCTTTCAAGAACGTCATAAATCAAAAATTGTCAATTTTCAGTTGTGCATGTTTTTGGAATGCCCAAAAAATGTACCATATCCCAACAAAAAAGGCATATTTTTAACTTAATATTTACCCGCTACAGGGCAGAAAATATTGTTTTTGCATTTCGAAGAAAAGGTTTTGTTTAATTATTTTTTCAAGTTTACTAAATATTTTTCAAATGGAAAAAAAAACCTTCAGGTTTTACCTAAAAAGATCTGTTGCACAGTAAAAAATTCAATAAGTGGCTTGATATTTATTTTTAATACATTGTGTTATTTTTTTTAACCTTAAAAACGTTCTCCTGAAAAATCAAGTTTTTTGATTTATGACGTTCTTGAAAGGAGTGAGCGATATGTATTTTGTTAATATGAAATATTTATTTTTAATAGTACTTAATACTCAGTTAATAACACGCTAGAATGACTGTTTTTTTAATTTCAAAATATATGTTTTAAAAACAATTTTGAAGAACACTTTATTACAGTGCCGAACCATATTTTTTTAAATATGAAAATTGACTCTTTTGTAATATTTAATATATAATCAATAACACACTAGAATGACTGTTTTTATAACGTTAGATTATTCTTTTTTTTTTCAACGAATTTTGAAGAAAACTTTCATTATTACAGTGCCGAATTCAAATTATATTTTTTGTAATAAATATTTACCTTTTTGGTACAGCATTTGAAATTCATTTTAATTACTGTTTGAAAACAAAAAAAGACAACAAAAAAAAGACTTCATTACAGTATCGAATCGAATTGTAAAAAATTACCTTTTTATGGTATTCTAAATTATTTTTAAAAAAAACACCATGTAAATGACAATTTTGTTAAAACTTAAATATAAATTTTAGACTGGATTTCAAATAGCATTTGAACGACTGTTATTTTGACTTAGTAGTTTAATCTAGATATATTATAGTCAGTTAGCGATGGTTGTGTGATTCCGTTGGTAGGATAGTTGTGTTTTCGCTTTACTAAAACCTATGTATCGAGTCGTACATGGAAATAAACAAATGTTGGCACTTACAAAATGTGTTTTTGTACTTGTACAACTAACTGTGTGTAAAAATACTGTTCGAAAATAGAGATTGTAATATAACTAGCTACTAAAACACCCCTGCCAGGCAATTTCGTATTCTAAAACCTCAATTTGGTATTGTAAATACCTAATTTGGTTTTGTAAATTCACAATGTGGTATTGTAAATACACAATTTGGTTTTGTTAATTTACAATATGGTATTGTAATTACTCGATTTGGTTTTGTAAACTCACAATATGGTATTGTAAATAGACAATTTGGTTTTGTAAGTTCACAATATGGTATGTATTGTAAATTCACAATTTTGTATCGTAAATTCACAAAAAAAATTATTAACTTACTGTTCTTTCGGACTGATGCGCCACAGTGTGAAAGCACCTTAATACAGAGTGAGGATAAAATTAGAGAATATTACAAAATTCTGCTTCGTCTAGGGCATTTTCACACAAGCTACTTTGAGGTATAAAGTTTGGAAAAATAAGGACTGAGAAAAGAGTTTTATATCGCTCACTCCTTTCAAGAACGTCATAAATCAAAAAACTTGGTTTTTCAGGAAAACGTTTTTAAATTTAAAAAATATAATACACTGTATTAAAAATAAATATCAAGCCACTTATTGAACTTTTTACTGTGCAACAGATCTTTTTAGGTAAAACCTGGAGGTTTTTTCTCCATTTGAAAAATATTTAGTATATTTTAAAAAATTATTAAACAATACCTTTTATTCAAAATGCAAAAACAACACTTTCTGCCCTGTAGCGGGTAAATATTGAGTTAAAAATATGCCGCTTTTGCTGGGATATAGTACATTTTCTGGGCATTCCGAAAACATGCACAACTGAGAATTGATGATTTATGACGTTCTTGAAAGGAGTGAGCGATATGTATTTAATGAATACAAAAAAAATAAGCGTAAAGAATAAAAAGAAATACATATAATACAGATTTCTAGGCATATCTTGAAAGATCCACAAACAAATTTTGACAGAAACAAAATAACCAAAGGATTTATTAATTACACATATTGTTCTTCCGGGCGAACTAAAAAATGGTTAAAAAAAACCTTTGTGTATCTAAAATCAACAAAAAGAGGAGTTTAAATATTCAATAAAAACTGGAAAATATTGTTATACGATGCCTTGCAATAAAATATTATTTTACTATCAGAACTGAAACAAAATCTGCCTTTTTTCCAAATAAAATCCACATTAAAAGTCATGTGCTGAGTCAGTCAAAGGGTGTTTGTCCACTACACGGAATTGCACGGAATTTTACCGTCCGGCACGTCAGTTAGCGTTTTAAAATGATGATTTTACGATCGAATTTACGCGCAACGTGTTCACGCACAGATCCGAAGAAAGATGGACAAAGGCACAAGTCAATCCAAGCCAATCGTCGTTTTAAAACGCTAACTGACGTGCCGGACAGTAAAATTACAGCGCCCAAAGGGTCAAACAACGAAACACCTTTTTATGAGTGTCTATCATTAATTTCAATACTCAAAAGTCAGCATTTTAAACAACTCCGCATCTCAAAGGTAAAACATGTTTATATATGCCAATACTTTTCTGAATGGTGCATTCTTTAGACATTTTGTTAACGGGCTGTCTCTTCTCTCCCCAGGACATCCTGCTGGCGCTGGCCAAGGCCGTGGCCAACACGACGGCGGCCTTGGTGCTGAAGGCCAAGAACATCGCGGCCACGTGCAAGGACGACCAGCAGGCGCAGAACCGCGTCATCGCCGCCGCCACGCAGTGCGCCCTCGCCACCAGCCAGCTCGTGGCCTGCGCCAAGGTAATAATAATAATAATAATAATTTGGATAATTTGTATAGTGCCATTTTCGTAAAATACTACCTCAAGGACGCAAAGGTAAGGCCACTCAGTCAAAATATGAGGCGAGTCAATGCTGATTCGGTACTGCTATTGTATAAGGGCGTTCGGTCCACACATGAGGCAAGTCAGTGCTGATTAGGTACTGCTATCCTATAAGACCATTCAGTCAAAATATGAGGCGAGTTAGTGCTGATTCGGTACTGCTATTGTATAAGGGCATTCGGTCCACACACGAGGCAATTCAGTGCTAATTCGGTACTGCTGTCGTATAAGGCCAGGTTTACATTGAGTTAGTAACTGAATTCAAACACAAGGCAAGTCAGTGCTAATTCGGTACTGCTATCCTATAAGGCCAGGTTTACATTGAGTCAGTAACTGGCTTCAAAAACACAAGGAAAGTCAGTGCTGAATCAGTACTGCTATCGTATAAGGCCAGGTTAACATTGAGTTAGCAACTGAATTTAAACTCAAGGGAGTCAGTGCTAATTCGTTACTGCTATCCTATAAGGCCAGGTTTACATTGAGTCAGTAACTGGCTTCAAAAACACAAGGAAAGTCAGTGCTGAATCAGTACTGCTGTGGTATAAATTGATTTTCACATCAGTACAGCACTGTCTCGTCAGCTCTAACTCCAATATTCCCGGTATAAACAGCGCAAGTCAGTTCTCAGCGCCAGTATTGACTTCAATAACTGACTGAAAGTAAATCCGCCTTAGCGCATATTTGAATTCTCACGATGATTAAATCCATCATGATCACCGAAACGGTTGAGTATCTCTCGGGCCTGTCTCTATGTGTCTCTTCTTGTGCAGGTGGTGGCGCCGACCCTGAGCAGCCCGCTGTGCCGCGAGCAGCTGGTGGGCGCCTGCCGCCAGGTGGCCGCCGCCGTGGAGCGCCTGAGCGCCGAGTGCGAGCGCGCGGCCGGCCAGCGCTCCACGGCCGAGCTGGGCGCCGCCGCGCAGGACGTGGCGCGCGCGCTCGACGACCTGCTGCGCCACGTCAACGCAGGTCAGCCACTCTCCCACCCGCAGACCAAACCGCGGTGACATCGCACAGCCCTGTTTAATGACGGATCTAGCTGGCTTACTGAACTACACTGCCATCCTAACTCACAGCCGCAGTGATATCGCACGGCCCTATTTAGCAACGGATCTAGCCGACTAACTGAACTACACAGCCACCCCAACATACAGTCGCGGTGACATCACACAGCCCTGTTTAACCTTTCATTTCTGACATTTTTTTTATTATTATTATTTATTTGGCAGTCACCCAGAGAAAGGATGTTTCTGCCAGTGCCAAGTATTATTTTTATTTACAAACAAAAAATAATAGTGGAAAATAATGATAACAATTGATACAAAATTTTATCAATTAAAAAATTAGAATTAAGTTCAGAAATTCTCAAATTAGGTTCAGAAAGAAGGGTGAGTTGATATTTTAAAAGAAACACATTTGTTTTTTTTACCACTTAAATTGATTTTATTATGACTAGTTTTGGAAGCTACGCTTCCATCTTCAGGTCTAATATAAACTAATATTTAGAAACGCATCATATCATTTTCATTTTTGCTTGGGCCGGGATGTGACCGTCTTGTCTTTCTGGCCAGATCACCGTCGCGCCCGCGAGACCGTGCACGAGACCACCGTGGAGAGCATCATGAGCACCTCGGAGCGGCTGTGCTCCTCGCAGGGCGACCCCTCGGAGATGGTCCGCCAGGCGCGCCTCCTCGGCCAGGCCACCGCCGAGCTCATCCACAACATCAAGGTAGGCCCTCCGTCCGCTGGAACCACGCACAGGCGTATATCACATCAAACGGGACCGGTATGGAGAGAGTCGTGAAATTCAATCACCCGGGAAGTGTCCTAGTTGAAAATGTCATCCCAGAAACCCAAGTAAAATGCAGAATAGAGTCTTGTACAGTTTTTTGAACTATAATAAAAAATGTAAATTTGTTTTAAAATCACTATAAGTATATTATTCTTCTTCTTCTTCAAACCCTTATGCGCACCCCATAAGGTGCATAGGGCACTGCATCATATAAACGCAGTGTTATCTTGATCGTTAACACATGAAGGAAAGATGATCAACCCTCCGCTTCAGGTACCAGTCCAGGGTAGAATTCAATAAATATTAGAGTGAAAAAATCACTAATATTTATTTGACACCCACCTGGGAATCGAACCCGGGACCTCCAGAACGATAGCCGAGCGTGCTGACCATTACACTACGGAGGCGGATGAAATATTATATTAATAAATATTTTATTATAACTTAATTATAACGTCTACCGGATTCCAAGCTAACCGCTTCTTTATCGAGACTGAGTTGATAAAGAAGCGGTTAGCTTGGAATCCGGTAGACATTATAATTAAGTTATAATAAAATATTCAAGTGATTTTGAAACAAAGATACATTTTAATTATAAAATGGAACATCACAAAGTTAGTGCTTCAAATATATATTATAGTTTTTAACTACTTAATGCTAGGGTTTTTTTATAACTTCTTCATCTTTCGCCATTTCTGAGTATTTTTTTCTGTATCTAGATGGAAGCCGAGAAGCAGCCCGGCTCGGAGACCCAGCGCCGACTCCTCGCAGCCGCCAAGATGCTGGCAGACGCTACGGCTCGCATGGTGGAGGCCGCAAGGTACGTAAACATAGTTAAACCCCCTATTTTACGTTTTTAAAGGGACTGAAAAAAAATACTTAAATGGAGGGAAAATGTAAATGTGGGATATTAAAAAAAGAACATTTATTTTTTGTGTAAATCATGTAGATAACAGGATTTAATATCTCACATACAAATATAAAAAGCTTTTTTATCTCACCAATAGATGTCTCTAGTGAAATTCTATTAATTCAAGTACAATGTTTCGAAATTGGATCATATATCGCTCACTCCTTTCAAGAACGTCATAAATCAAAAAACTTGTTTTTTCAGGAGAACGTTTTTAAAGTTTGAAAATGTAACACAATGTATTAAAAATAAATATCAAGCCACTTATTGAACATTTTACTGTGCAACAGATCTTTTTAGGTAAAACCTAAAGGTTTTTTTCTCCATTTGAAAAATATTTGGTATATTAAAAAAAATATTAAACAATACATTTTCTTCAAAATGAAAAACAACACTTTCTGCCCTGTAGCGGGTAAATATTAAGTTAAAAATATACCTCTTTTGCTGGGATATAGTACATTTTCTGGGCATTCCGAAAACATGCACAACTGAAAATTGTCAATTTTTGATTTACGACGTTCTTGAAAGGAGTGAGCGATACATATATAACTTTCAGGAATTTGAGTAGTGCGGTTGTCAATCATGGGTAGAATTTGTGAATGTTGCATGTGTGTAAAGTGATCACTTAAACCAGTCTATGACAGTCGTAAGCCCCTTAAATGCCCAGACTTCCATATTCTTCTTCATCTATGTTGAGATGTCAAAAAATAATCATGCAGAAGATATTTTTTGCATACAATAACCTTAATGGAGGGAATATCGCCCACTCCTTTCAAGAATGTCATAAATCATAAAACTTGATTTTTCAGGAGAACGTTTTTAAAGCTTAAAAATATAATACAATGTATTAAAAATAAATATCAAGCCACTTATTGAACTTTTTCCTGTGCAACAGATCTTTTAAGGTAAAACCTGAAGGTTTTTTTCTCCATTTGAAAAATATTTGGAATATTAAAAAAAATATTAAACAATACCTTTTCTTCAAAATGCAAAAACAACACTTTCTGCCCTGTAGCGGGTAAATATTAAGTTAAAAATATACCGTTTTAGCCGGGATATAGTACATTTTCTGGGCATTACGAAAACACGCTTTACTGAAAATTGACGATTTTTGATTTAGGACGTTCTTGAAAGGAGTGAGCGATATGTGAACTGGGTGTTTCGATGCATTCCGCATTTCATTTTCAAACACCGTATGTGAATCTAAGTCTAAATTTTAATTCACACGCCTCTCTAGCAGACAGAAGCTGAAGCCATTTAAACGGCTGTAGCTCCGTCAGTTTTGATCTGATTGGTGTCTAGTACGCGGTGGGCAGTGAGAATAGGCCCCCACACATAATAGCATTCTCCTCCTCTTCCGCACTCATGCTCATCTCCCGTTGTCCCCGCAGGCAGTGCGCCAGCTCTCCGAACGACAAGGCCAAGCAGGAGGCGCTGTGCCGGGCCGCTGAGGACCTGAGGTACGTGACCAGTGACTACGCCTCCTCCACGCCGGAAGTCCGGAGGCAGCTCTTCAAGAGGCTGGAGGTGAGTGTCTTCCTGTACAGGGTGGGCCGGGAGTTGAACCATTTTTTGTCTTCGCTTAAATTGAAGGGCTAATGCCTTTAACATAATACACATATACAGTATCTAATATAAAAATACAGTAATAATGATAATATAATAAAACTCTTATCCGCACCCCAATGGTGCATAGGGCACTACGTAATACAAACGCAGTGTAATCTTGATCGTTTACACATGAAGGAGAGGTGATCAGCCCTCCGCTTCAGGTACCAGTCCATGGTAATATTAAACAAATAGTACAGTGAAAGATTACGCTAATAGAGAAACAAAAAGTCTTAAACATAAAATAATAATAAAATAACCATAAAAATAATAATAAAGTAAGCACCACAAATAGTAAGCAGTTACATCCTTGGAGGACCTCTACTGGACTCCGAGAAGGTGAAGCTCCTACCACCAAGACAGGTCGTAAGTTACATGACTCATGTAGGTCTTGGCAGTGAGCTGTAATACAGAGGGAGGTCACAATAGACCTATTATGGTCGCAGTGACATAAGGGATGCAAGATACCTTGAAAAAAAAAAACAGTTATATGTATTTGACCCCCCCTTGGGAATCGAACCCGAGACCTCCGGTACGGTAGGCGAGCTCGCTGACCATTACACTACGGTGGCGTCTGAATACCCATCTCACACACTTTCCCGATCCGGTTTAAATACGACCGCACTGTAGACCGAGAAGATCCGAGTTTCAGGAGACCGAGAAAACCGAGAAGAGTTTCAGGCTTGGTCCTTCAATGGTTTGAAGTGGATCGGATACAAACTGGTCCAAACCTGACTGATTCAAAATAGTGGTGTAATTTCTGGTCCAATTAGTATGTATATCGCATTGTCGCCTCGTGTCGTGCTGATGTTGTTTCCTTGTGTCCGCAGAACGCGGCGAAGCAGGCGGCTTCCACCGGTACGCAGTTCATCGCGTCCGCGCAGAATGTGGGAGCTCACAACACCAACCGCCATTCCCAGGTAAATTTTACTTACAATATTTTGCGTTTGTCCAAATTCTGGGTTTGTCGCCACTTGATTGATATCTCAACATAGATGTAGAAGAATATGGATGGCTGGGTGTTTACAGGGCTTACGACCCGTCATAGGCTGGTTTGATCGATCGCTTCATACGCGTGCAACATCGACCATTCTACCCATGATTGACAATCGCACTACTCAAATTTTGGAAGCTTTTTTTATGCTTCAATTGGCACTGTGGCAACCCACTCTACCATGGCAACCCAAATCGAGTGAAATAACAAACACCCTACACGAAGCCCGCAACAAACGGAAACGAGCCCGTTACACTTCGCCGCCGCCCGTCCTCAGATCGACACGTATTTCAACTGTTCTCATATTAGAATCACGCGATTATTCTTAAGTATTTTCTTGATTGTAATTTTATAGAACTGAATAAATTTGTGTTAAAAGTAATCCGCTTTCATCTTGCTTCCCTTCTGATAAATTAAAGTGGTTATAAATCTTGCGGATGTTACTCTTTGGAACCATGTGCAAGGTGTCAATTGAAGCACAAAAATAACTTGTCAATCATGGATAGAATGGTGTATAAAGTGATCACTTAAACCAGCCTATGACACGTAGTTCATTACATGAATAATAAGTCATGTTAGAATCATGTCAAATTGTATGCTTGTGAGAGACATAATTATATCATGTTACAGACACGCGTGTGTCAAATGTTTCCCTTTAAGTAAAAAAAATGGGTAATTTTATATGGGTGTATGAAGCGATCGCCTGAGCCAGCCGATGGCAGATCGTATGTCCGTATTCCCTTCTCGTGTAAGGTTACTTTGCTTCTACGGTTTGTCTTCCGTTCAGGAAACCCTGGTGCAGGAGTGCCGGTCCATGGCGGAGCACATTCCTCGGCTGATTGAGGGCGTGAAGGGGACCATGGCCAGCCCGGATGACTCCAACTCCCAGCTGAACCTCATCAACTACTCCGAGGCCTTCCTGCAGGTAAATTCCCTCAATCCGTTGCAGCATCATGGACGTCCAGGGCTGACCACATAGTCCATAGGGAAACTAGGGCATTCCAACTGTGGCGCTACAGAAGAATGCTCAAACTATCATGGTTTGATAGTGGGTTTTTATAATTTGGTAGTCACCCAGTGAGAGGACGTTTCTGCCAGTGTCTAGTCTTATTTTTATTTCAAACCCTTATCCACACCCCAATGGTGCATAGGGCACTGCATCATATAAACGCAGTGTTATCTCGATCGCTGACACACGAAGGAAAGGTGATCAGCCCTCCGCTTCAGGTACCAGTCCAGGGTAGTATTGAATAAATATTAGAGTGAAAAAATCACTTATATATATTTGACCCCCCTGGGAATCGAACCCGGGACCTCCAGAACGGTAGCCGAGCGCGGTTACCATTACACTACGGAGGTGGAGTATTTTTATTTACCAACAAAATTTTAATTACGATAAAAAAATCATAGTTTAAATGTATTTAGCTTTATCACTTTTGAAATTATGATCGCAATTCTAGAATTAGGTTTAACAAGAAGGGTGAATACTAGGGTGGGGAATTGGATTTCTATCCGTGTTAAGCTATTTATGACACTGAAAGAACGTATGGTTTCAAACCATGATGCTTCAAGACGCATAGAGAGTGTGAAGCAAAGAAAGCTAGAGTATACTGTATAGTAGAATGAATGCAGTCAAAATGCGCTCTCTGAGATAAATGTACAGCAAAACGATGTATGAAAGATGTTCCAACCGTGATGTAAGGAAAGAATGCAAGGCTGAAAAACACGGCCACAGACAGAGTCGAATTGCCACATCCATTATATTATCCATATTTGAAATCAATGAATTATTATATAATGCTGTATCTTGTGATGTTGGCAGCCCGGGTCGCATGTGATCCAAGCCGCCAGAGCCGTACTTCCGACGGTGCAGGACCAGGCGTCGGCTCAGCAGCTCAACAGCTCCTCGCAGCACCTCGCCACCAGCTGCTCCGAACTAAGGTAGGCTCCTCATTCTCAATGTGCCCGCCCGCCTCATCCGGGACTGCACTGGAGTGGCCCAAATGTGCGCCTTCTCTGTACGCCTTCAAGAAACGGCCGAAACATTACTATCTTCATGTACCTTTGCGATCATGGTCTACCCACTTCTCGTGAGAGAACACCTTCCATTTCTTCACATAACACATCATCCTTCACCCATTCCTGCACCGGAATAATAATAATAATAATAAAAAATTTGGATAACTTATATAGCGCCATTTTCGTAAAATACTACCTCAAGGGCGCTTCACTGTGAATGAATTGGGGAAAATATTATGGTGGAAATGATTTAGCAAACAAATGTGTTTTTAGTTTTTTTTCTAAAGATCATCTCACTCTCACTTTTTCTAACCATTGGTGGAAGAGCATTCCACGCCGTCGGCCCCGCAACAGCGAAGGCACGTTCGCCAAATTTAGTGCGCTGGTTGCGAGCTGGTAAGATCACTTTGCCCATTGCAGTTGTTGTGGCCGTTCGAAGCGTGAGACGTCTATCGACTGATTCGTCTGGAGTACACAGCTCTTTTAGATACTCTGATATACTTTATTTATTTATTTATTGAACGGCTGAAGCCTTTAAGATAATACATATCATACATATATACAGTATCTTAATATAATGGAATAATATATTTAATCTCTAATGTATGGAAGTAAAACATGGAGTTGGCAAACGAAGGATGAAAGTAGACTGAATGCAGTCGAAATGCGATCTCTCAGAAGAATGTGCGACAAAACGATGTATGATAGATGTGCGAATAGTGAAATAAGGAAAGAATGCAAAGCTGAGATAAGCAATATCGATAAAATTAAGAAAGGCGTGTTGAGATGGTTTGGACATGTAGAACAAATGAGTGAGGAAAGAACGGTAAAACAAATTTATGAGGCGAATGTTAGTGGGAAAAGAAGCAGAGGAAGACCGAGAAAAACATGGCACGATCAGGTATGCCAAATACTTGAAAGTGGTCAGGTTAGGAGTCGTAACAATCGGCGGGTATGTATGAGGAGATGCATGAACGTGGAAGAGGCGAAGAATGTTTGCAAGGACAGAGTGGTGTGGCGCTCTATTCTCTCTGCCTACCCCTGCGGAGAAGCGGCGTGATGGTTAGTTAGTCTAATATAAAAATTAAAATATACTAATGAATACACTAATAGAGAAACAAAAAGTCTTATAACAAATAGTCTTATAACATAAAATCATAATAAAATAACAAATAGTAAGCACTGGTCAACACACGTCTCCTTCACACACTATCGGCGAGCAGCGAGAGAGAGTGAAACACAACGTTTACATTTATCCATTATAACATGGAGAAGAAATGCTGAGAAAGTACACACTTCAAGGAGGATAACAATATATTAAATAAATCCGTACTTTAGATACTGAATAACCCGCATCTCCGCACCAAAAATGCACCTTCAAGTAAATAATGTTTGTTAATCTCCCCAGATCCGCAGTGAGCAGAGCTCGATCTTCGTGCACCGGTCTGGAGCTGGATGCTGCCGCTCAGATCATCAGGTCCTTGCAGCGAGAGCTGTCCGAGGTGGACAGGGCGGCCAGGGAGATGAGACTCAAGCCACTTCCGGGAGAGACCGTAAGTGTTGTCCCCTGGATTTAGTCACCACCCACTGCTCCCAATTTACGGGAAATGCTTTTGTAGGAATTGCGAAACCTCGAAAGTGTGGTTTCAGACTTATGCGAAACACTCATTGTGTGAAACATTCTATGTTTTGACTGGCGCAAAAGTCCTGCAAGTTAATGTTACGAAAAGGGGACTTTCTCTGTAACTTATTTATTGTAACTGCAGACAGTTGGTAGAATTCCATATTGAACCGTCGGGACTTGCCCCTTCTCGCGCCGCAGAAGAGACCGTCCCCTGTGCAGTTTATACAATATAGTCCATTCGCCAGGAACTACGATTGGACGGCTTGACGCTGGCCAATATCTCTACCCGACGGATTCTCCAGTTCTTTGGACACGTTGCACGTGGCAATGAGGATAGCCTGGAACGACTAGTTGTGATCGGTAGCCTGGAGGGAAAGAGAGGAAGAGGAAGATTCCCCACACGATGGACCGATCAAATTAAGGCAGCAGCAGGCACCTCGGTGGTTGGAGCGCTACGTGCAGCGCAGTCAAGAGATAACCGGAGAAGAGTCATTGCTTCTGCAAGGGTCACAATCCTTATGAATGAGGAATAAGACGGAGAAGAAGAACTTGTTGAGTGACTGGTGTTTGTGTGTTCTCTGGCAGGTGGAGTCGGCTTCGCAGGAGATGACGGGGGCGACGCGCGCGGCCAACAGCTGCGCGGCGCGCCTGGTGTCGGCCGCGGGGCAGGGCAACGCGGAGTACTGCGGGCGCGCCGCCAGCGAGGCCGCCCAGCAGCTGCGCCGCGTGGCCGCCTGCTCGCGAGCCATCGCTGCCACCGCTCACAACACCAGGTAACGTGGATTCGATGAATCTCCAATTTGAGGAAGCATTTTTATCAATACTGACTGCACAGTCAAATTCTGAGAAAAACTTGCCCCAAACAATGTTCACTAACCTTTTGACCGCGTTAACTTTGTTCCTGAAAGACGCCCGTGCGCGGCGGGATTTCGGCGATTTTTTAATTATTACTTTTATCATGTATTTAGTTAAGAAACAATTTATTTTCCTAAACAAAAACGTGTAATGGGATTCATTGTGCCTTTTTGATATTCTATAATAAACAAATAAGATCGTAACATAAATAAATCAAAGCACGCATCGTGTGTCACTCTTACCCACTGGCGATGCGTAGCGTCGAGAGTGAGACAGATATAGGGCATGATTATGGCGCGGACTAATTACCGACCTCAAGAAAAATCAGGGATCTGTTCTTTTATTTATCCTTGTGATGTTACAAATTATTAGTCAGATATTTCAACAGATGTCATAAGGCCGAGGATTGACGTATTATTTTATCCAAATGAAAAAATCCCTCCAAGTTGAACTGAGGTTGGAAACTTGGAGCAAAGTAAAAACACATACGCTTATGTCAGCCGCGTATGGGGCATGTTTTGTGAAAACACATACGGTCATGCGAGCCGCGTGGATCCGGTTAAAACTTACGCTGTATTGACTATACGAATGCTTGCGTCGTAATGTGACTTTACAATAAAAAACTAAACAAGATAACTTCCTCTCCAAACACAAGAGTTTGTCCTCTTTTCGGGAAGGTATCGCTAATGTTTGCTCGCATTTTCAGCGTCATCGAATCCACGCACGACGTGATGGCCTACTACCTGACCCTCATCGAGGAGGCCAAGAGGCAGCTCACCAGCCAGGACGGCGACACGTCTCGGCTGGATGCCATCGCCAAGAATGTCTCCATCGTGAGTACACATTACGCAGTATTTCGTAACTCGTACGTTGCTCACAAATCCCGGTGTGTTTATTCCCTTGTTTTACGTTTCCAGTCGCTCAACCACTCGGTGAATTCCCTTCCCGGACATCAGGACGTGGACTCCACCATCGAAAGCATCAACGAGACACTGCAGATCCTGTCTATGGGAGAGTTCCCCCCTACCAATAAGAGCTACGGGTAAGGACTGTTTACAACATTTTGAGTGGGTCCAAATACTTGTTCACAAAATCTGGATTATCTCCAATTACAGGAGTTATTTTCGTATTATTTTTTGACATCTCATCAAAGATGAAGAAGAATATGGAATATGTAATAAAAAAGCTTCTTTTCATCTCACCAATAGATGTCTCTAGTGAAGTTCTAGTGATTCAAGAACAAGGTTTCTAAATTGGTTCATATATATATATATATATATATATATATATATATATATATATATAGAACTTCCAAAAATTTGTGTAGTGTGGTTGTCAATAATGGGTAGAATTGGTGAATGTTACACGTGTGTAAAGTGATCACTTAAACCAACCTATGACGGTCGTCGGAACTTCACTAGAGACATCTGTTAGTGAGATGAAAAGAAGCTTTATCTTTAATATTCTTCTTCATCTTTGATGAGATGTCAAAAAATAATATGAAAAATAACTCCTATAATTGGAGATAATCCAGATTTGTGAACTAGTATTTGGACACATTAAAAATGTTACCAATCTCTTGTTAAGGTCTAAACTATATGTACACAATTATCAAATCCCATCGCCAGCGGTCTGCAGGCATAAAAAACCCTATCTGCAGCTTAAGCTGTAGGCTGTTGACGAGTCTTGATCACTTATATCTCTTCCCGACTTGACGCGTGTTTCTGTCAACAGGCAGCTGCAGCAGGAGCTGAACGTGGCGGCCGAGGGGCTGAACGCGGCCTCCACGGACACGGTGCACGCCGCTGCATCGTCGCCGCGCGCTCTAGGCGAGACCAGCAAGCAGTTTGGACGCGCCTACGGCCAGCTGTTAACTGTCTCCATGGAAATGGCAGGCCAGACCACGGTGAGTGGGCGGGGATCACTTTATCGTGACAAATCTACTTATATCGCTCACTACTTTCAACAACGTCATATATCAAAAAACTTGATTTTTCAGGAGATCGTTTTTAAAATTTAAAAATATAATAAAATATATTAAAAATAAATATCAAGCCACTTATTGAACTTTTTACCGTGCAACAGATCTTTTTAGGTAAAACCTGAATGCTTTTTCTCCATTTGAAAAATATTTAGTATTTTAAAAAAAATAATTAAACAATACCTTTTCTTCAAGATGCAAATACAACACTTTCTGTCCTGTAGCGGGTAAATATTAAGTTAAAAATATGCCTCTTTTGCTGGGATATAGTACATTTTCTGGGCATTCCGAAAACATGCACAACTGAAAATTGTAAATTTTTTGTATATGACGTTCTTGAAAGGAGTGAGTGATATATTACATGTACATGGCACCTTACAAGGGCCCAGAGCAGCCGCGTACTAAGCTTTGCGAATAGGTGTCTGCGGTCTGCAGTGCCCTATGCACCTTTGGGTGTGATAAGGGTTTTTTTTTAAAACATGAGGATTAATGTCCAGATGACACTGTGTTTTTATGATGCAGTGCCCTATGCACCTTTGGGTGCGGATAAGGGTTAAAAAAAAAAGTATGAGGAGATCCACAAACGTGGAAGAGGCGAAGAATGTTTGCAGAGGCAGAATGTTGTGTCGTTGTTTTGTCTCTCATCAGTTGAGCAGTTAATGATTGTCTTGTGTCGTGCAGGACTACGAGGCGCAGAGCCAGATGGTGGTCTCCATGAAGAACGTGTCCCGCGAGTCGAGCCGGCTGCTGACGACGGCCAAGATGGTGTCCAACGACCCCTCGCAGCCCAACGTGCGCAACCAGCTCTCCGCGGCCGCGCGCGCCGTCACCGACTCCATCAACTACCTGGTCAGCACCGCCCTCTCTCTCTCTCACTCTCATAGATCTACCGGATCTATCCATGCCTTTTGGATATTTAGTTAATAGTCTGGGGGAGCAACTGTATAAGCATTGAGTGTTTTGGGAATCAACTGTCTCGGGGATCAATTTTCAAGGGGAACTACTGTTTGTGGGATCATTTGTCAAGGGGATCAACTGTCTAAGCATCGAGTGTTTGGGGAATCAACTGTCTCGGGGATAAATTTTCAAGGGAACCTACTGTTTGTGGGATCATTTGTCAAGGGGATCAACTGTCTAAGCATCGAATGTTTTGGAATCAACTGTCTCGGGGATCAATTTTCAAGGGGACCTACTGTTGTGGGATCATTTGTCAAGGGGATCAACTGTCTAAGCATCGAGTGTTTGGGGAATCAACTGTCTCGGGGATAAATTTTCAAGGGGACCTACTGTTTGTGGGATCATTTGTCAAGGGGATCAACTGTCCAGGGATTAAGTGTACCCTAGATACGGTATCAACTATTTAGGGAACCAAGTGTCTGGGAGATCAGCTGTCTAGGTGTGAAGTGTTCAGGGGATCAACTATCTACGGATTAAGTGTCCCTTAAATATAGTATCAACTGTCCAGGGAACAAGTGTCTGGAGGATCAAATGTCTAGGAAATAGGGGATCGACTGTCAAAGAGATCATCTGTCTAGGAGTCCGAGTCTCTAGATATGGTCAAAATTAATCAAATTTCTCGGGAATAGGGTGATCAACTGTCAAGGGAAACTAGGGGATAGGGGATCAACTATCAAGGGGAACAAGGGGATAGGGGATCAACTATCAAGGGGAACTAGGGGATAGAGGATCAACTATCAAGGGGAACTAGAGGATTAGGGATCAATAGTCAAGAGGACTAACTGTTAAGAGGATCAAATATCTAGGGGGATAAGTGTCTGGAGGACCAACTGTCTGTGGGATCTAGTGTCTGGATGATGGATTATCATATAATGGCTTCCGGTTGCAGGTGGAGGTATGCACCTCGGGCGCCCCCGGGCAGAAGGAGTGCGACAGCGCGGTGCGCAGCATCCAGAGCGTGCGCCCGCTGCTGCAGCACCCCGCGGAGCCGGTGAGCGACCTCGGCTACTACCAGTGCGTGGACACCATCATCGAGCACTCCAAGACCCTCGGTAACTACCCCACCATAGCATCCACATGTCTAGCCTCTTTCCCGTGATAGTAATCAAGTAGTGTAATGCTCAGCGCGCTCGGCTACCATTCTGGAGGTCCCGGGTTCGATTCCCAGAGGGGGTTGAATAAATATAAGTGATTTTTTCACTCCAATATTTATTCAATATTACCCTGGACTAATACCTGAAGCGGAGGGCTGATTACCTTTACCTCGTGTGTTAACAATCAAGATAACACTGTGTTTAAATTATGTAGTGCCCTATGCATCATTGGGGTGCGGGTAAGGGTTCGAATGAATGAATTAATTAATTTCTAATATTTCTAAGTAATCTAATTTAATTTTTAATTAATGTTTTACTTAATAAATACCACTATTTCTTAAAATCTACTATGACACGTGTTTCGATGCATTCCGCATCATTTTCAAACACCGTATGTTGCGGAATGCATCGAAACAAAATTATTCGGAATGCATCGAAACACGTGTCACAGTAGATTTTAAGAAAAAGTGGTGTTTACTAAGTAAAATTTTAATTAGATTTTACCACAAAGTGACCGCGGAAACAATAAATGAAATCTAATTTAAGTTCTTGATTTAATTGAGTATCAGGAAATCATTCAGTACGAGGAGATGCGTGAATTCTCTCTGCGCAGACTGATGGTCCGTTGTCACAGTGTGTGTTTCGGTTGGTCCGCAGGGCAGAGCATGTCGGGGATGGCCAACCACGCGCGGGAGTCGGAGCACGAGCTGCTGGGCAAGTCCGTGCGGAGCGTCTCCGAGTCCATCTGCGGCCTGGTGGAGTGCACGGCCCAGGCGGCCTACCTGGTGAGCAATTCCACAGCAAACCGTTCAGAATTATAGCATATTTTGTATATTAAAAGCATTTAGATATTTGTGGTATGGTAATATAATTGTTTTTTGACATCTCTTCAAAGATGAAGAAGAATATGGAAGTCTGGGCATTTACGGGGCTTACGACCGTCATAGGTTAATATAATTGTCCGCCTCCGTGGTGTAATGGTCAGTGTGTTTGCTGGAGGTCCCGGGTTCGATTCCCAGGGGGGTGAAAATAAATATTAGTGATTTTACACTGTAGTATTTATTTAATATTACCCTGGACTGGTTCCTGAAGCTCAAGAGTGATCACCTTGCCTTCATGTAAGTAATGATCAAGATAACACTGTGTCAATTCGATGCAGTGCCCTATGCACCATTGGGTGCGGATAAGGGTTATAAGTAAGTAATATAACACTCTCCTTGACAATCATTGTTCACTTTGTGCGATACATACAACTTTTATAAACAATTAATTCCTCTTTCAAAATTTTATTTTTATACTAATGTCAGATTGTAATCGTTTTATTTTAATGATCGATTTATCAATTTATAAAACAGAAACGATGTAATATTTTCTACATGAATTCTATTTAATTGTTGGGTAATACATATATCCAAAATAAAACATGGTTTTTTGGATTGAATTCTACATTTATTTATGTATATGTTAATATGTGACGCGTTTCCTCTTCTTAGGACATTATCACGGTTTGTTGGATTGAATTCTACATTTATTTATGTATTAACATATCGTAGTCATACAGGAGAAAGTGACCAAGTGCATTGTTTTACAAAAACGTGATCATTGACTATTTGATATCTTACTAGCTTAATATTGCCCTGAAAAAATCCCAAAAGATTTTAAACTTGGAAGTATAATATATTGACTTGGTAAAAATGACTAACTGCATTGGTGTTTATTTTGTTGCCAAGCAAAAGTGACTTAAATGCCCCTCCTGAGCATTTTACGTTTTGGTAGTTGGTCACTTTCTCCTGTATGACTACGATATACATAAATAAATGTAGAATTCAATCCAACGAACCGTGTTTAATTTTGGATATATTACCCAACAATTCAATATGGAATTCTACCAACTGTCTGCAGTTACAATAAATGAATTGTATTTGACCAGCAACTGGATTTTGTCATTACCGACATCACCAGACTGGTGATGTTGGTTAAGTCTGATGGTGTCGGTTTGAAATTCACGTGGAAAAAATTACATAGTCATTTTATTGCATAGAATACATTTGTGGTGTTGCTATGCTGATGTTTGGATTGTCCCTCGGCAGGTGGCCGTGTCAGACTCGAGCAGCGTGGCGGGGCGCCCGGGGCTCGTGGACCAGGCGCAGTTCGCGCGCGCCTCGCAGGTCATCCGGCAGGCCTGCGACAACCTCGTGAACCCGGCCAGCAGCGAGGGGCAGGTGCTGTCGGCGGCCACGCTCATCGCCAAGCACACGAGCGCGCTGTGCAACGCGTGCCGCGTGGCCTCCTCCAAGACGGCCAACCCGGTGGCCAAGCGCCACTTCGTGCAGTCGGCCAAGGAGGTGGCCAACTCCACCGCGCTGCTCGTCAAGGAGATCAAGGCGCTGGACAGCGACTACTCCCAGGTGAGCACTGTTCATGCGCACACTGCACCGGCACACATACATACAACACTATAGGGCACTATCATGCACACACTACACTGGCACATATACATACAGCACTATGGTGCACTATTCATGCACACACTACACTGGCACACATACATACAACACTATAGGGCACTATTCACACATTCACATGCACACAACACTGGCACACATACATACAACACTATAGGGCACTATCATGCACACACTACACCAGCACACATACATACAACACTATAGGGCACTATCATGCACACACTACACTGGCACATATACATACAGCACTATGGTGCACTATTCATGCACACACTACACTGGCACACATACATACAGCACTATGGTGCACTATTCATGCACTCACTACACCGGCACACATACATACAACACTATAGGGCACTATCATGCACACACTACACTGGCACATATACATACAGCACTATGGTGCACTATTCATGCACACACTACACTGGCACACATACATACAGCACTATGGTGCACTATTCATGCACTCACTACACCGGCACACATACATACAACACTATAGGGCACTATCATGCACACACTACACTGGCACATATACATACAGCACTATGGTGCACTATTCATGCACACACTACACTGGCACACATACATACAGCACTATGGTGCACTATTCATGCACTCACTACACCGGCACACATACATACAACACTATAGGGCACTATCATGCACACACTACACTGGCACATATACATACAGCACTATGGTGCACTATTCATGCACACACTACACTGGCACACATACATACAGCACTATGGTGCACTATTCATGCACTCACTACACCGGCACACATACATACAACATTATGGTGCACTATTCATGCACACACTACACCGGCACCCATACAATGTTATTTCAATTAATATATACATTTCAAACTAAAAAAAAAAAAAAAAATTGTATACATTAAAATAAAATATATGCAAGAACTATTGCTAAAGGTGTAGAAGAATCCCGCTTCGGAAAAACCTTTTATGTTATGTTATGCTATGCGCCACTTTTATGTTATGCGCCACTATTCATGCACACACTACACCGGCATGCACACGACTCTATATGACAATATTCACGCACACACCACACCGGCACGCGCACAGCACCATGGACACACCCTGACTGACTGCCTCGCCCTCTTGCAGTCCAACCGGAGCAGGTGCTCGCAGGCCACGGAGCCGCTGCTGGCGGCGGTGAGCAGCCTGTGCCAGTTCGCCGGCAGCGCCGAGTTCGTGAGCGTGCCCGCCAGGATCTCCACGCAGGCGCGCCGGGCGCAGGAGCCCATCCTGGACAGCGGAAGGTCAGTGCAGTCACTCTGTAAAATAGTGTTATATCGTAGTCGTACAGGAGAAAGTGACCAACTAACAAAGCGTAAAATGTTCAGGAGGGCCATTTAAGTCACTTTTGCTTGGCAACAAAATAAACATCAATGCAGTTAGTCATTTTTACCAAGTCAATACATTATACTTCCAAGTTTAAAATCGCTTTGGGATATTTTCAGGGCAATTTTAAGCTAGTAAGATATCAAATAGTCAATGATCACGTTTTTGTAAAAAATGCACTTGGTCACTTTCTCCTGTATGACTACGATATATAGATTGGTTACGGCCATTGTAAAAATAACAAAATAGACGTGGTTTCTTTAAAAAAAATTAAATGATTCAATTCAATTTAATTATTTATAATTACCATACACATTACAAACTAAAATTTAAAGCGTATACATTAACAACAAATCCAAAATAAGCAAGAATACTCTTGTTAAAGATGTAGAAAAATCCCTTATAGGAATACCCCCTCAGGCACATGGAACAGGTATTGTTCAGCATATCTTCCTACAGGCATAACCATCGGCAGGTTGCTCCTGTATATAGGAATCGGAAACTATCTATGCCCACGCTGTCCTTAGCTAACTATCGGGAACATACAGACCGATGCTCCGGATAATTTCAGGATTATCCATCATACCGCGCAACAATGGATAGAAATGCCTCATCAAATACACATTCCTTCTAGTCTCTAGACTGTTGTAGCCGAGCATACCCTGGAGGAACTGGGTCGGGTAGAGCCGAGGATAATAGCCGTACTTTCTCATGAAGAGATACCTCAGGAACTTCTTTTGGACTTTCTCTACCATAAGAGAGTACTTGAGCTCGTGTGGCCCCCAAATCATGGAGCCATTCTTGAGTCTACTTTGCACCGAGGATTTAAAAAGAGTTTTCAGCATGAACTATGATATCGCTCACTCCTTTCAAGAACGTCATAAATCAAAAATCGTCAATTTTCAATTGTGCTTGTTTTCGGAATGCCCAGAAAATGTACTATATCCCAGCAAAAGAGGCATATTTTTAACTTAATATTTACCCGCTACAGGGCAGAAAGTGTTGTTTTTGCATTTTGAAAAAGAGGTATTGTTTAATTATTTTTTTAAATATATAATATAATAAAAAACCCGTATTCGCACCCCAATAGTGCATAGGGCACTGCGTCATATAAACGCAGTGCTCTCTTGATCGTTTACACATGAAGGAAAGGTGATCAGCCCTCCGCTTCAGGTACCAGTCCAGGGTAATATTGAATAAATATTACAGTGAAAAAATCACTTATATTTATTTTACCCCCCTTGGGAATCAAACCCGGGACCTCCAGAACGGTAGCGGAGCGTGCTGACCATTTCACTACGGATAAATTTGAATATACTAAAAAAATTTCAAATGGAGAAAAAACCTTCACAGTTGCACAGTAAAAAGTTCAATAAGTGGCTTGATATTTATTTTTGATACATTGTATTATATTTTTAAACTTTAAAAACGTTCTCCTGAAAAATCAAGTTTTTTATTTATGACGTTCTTGAAAGGAGTGAGCGATATGTCAATATGCAAAGTATTGTCAACGTGTAATGACGCATGGGTTGTCTGTTATCCAGGAAAATCATCCAGGGCTCTTGTTCCATGATCGAGTCGGCCAAGAGTCTGGCCGTGGAGCCCAACGACCGCGAGCAGTGGACCTTCCTGGCCACGCACAGCAAGACCGTCACCGACAGCATCAAGGGACTCATCAACAACATCAGGTACTAGCCAACTAGCCAACTAGTCATTCAAACTTGCCCAAAACGATGTTTATTCAAACTTGCCCAAAATAATGTTTATTCAAACTTGCCCAAAACGATGTTTATTCAAACTTGCCCAAAACGATGTTTATTCAAACTTGCCCAAAACGATGTTTATTCGAACTTGCCCAAAACGATGTTTATTCAAACTTGCCCAAAACGATGTTTATTCAAACTTGCCCAAAACAATGTTTATTCAAACTTGCCCAAAACGATGTTTATTCAAACTTGCCCAAAACGATGTTTATTCAAACTTGCCCAAAACGATGTTTATTCAAACTTGCCCAAAACAATGTTTATTCAAACTGCCCAAAAGAATGACACAAAATGCCGAACCCTCTTCGAGTGGAACGGAAGGCCTGCTGAGGACAGTCAGCAGTCCGGCTTCTCCTGAGGAGTGCAACGTGGTTTCCTGACCACGAGCAAATGCTGACAAGTTCCCGACTGGCCCACACTAGATTATCCCTTCTGTTCCCAACACAGATTCAAATAAAAACATATTGAATTATTATCCTCAAGGTTATTAATATTTAAAGCATTTACTTTGTGGTTAGTCATTTTTACTTATTTATTTTTTTACAAAAATATTAATAATATTAGTATATGTCCGCCTCCGTAGTGTAATGGTCAGCACGCTCGGCTACCGTTCTGGAGGTCCCGGGTTCGATTCCCAAGGGGGGTAAAATAAATATTAGTGATTTTTGCACTGTAATATTTATTCAAAATTACCATGAACTGGTACCTGAAGCGGAAGGCCGATCACCTTTCCTTCATGTATAAACGATCAAGAAAACACTGCGTTTATATGACAGTGCCCTATGCACTATTTGGGTACGGATAAGGGTTTTATATTTATATATATATATATATGTATAGTATATAACCACTCACTGATATTTTTATGTTTACCGGTTTGGAGACGTACCTGTCTCTTCGTCAGGACAATCACTACCACAGCATGCAAACAATGCCATATTGAATTAGTTAGAAGAAACAAAAATCGCTTAGTGATCTATTCCCATCTAAAATAAAAGCCTTATTTTAAATTTCCTCATCTTTGCTTTCCACGTTCCCGTTATTTATTTATTTAAACTTCATGTACAGAAAATAAATAAGTACATTGGCGGGCTTATTGCTAAAAAGCAATATCTTCCTACCAACCATAAACACACTAGTGATATTGGTCAAAACGTTTACACACATGTAACATTCACCAATTTTGTCACAATTCACAAATTCGTCTGCCTCCGTAGTGTAATGGTCAACACGCTCGGCTACCGTTCTGGAGGTCCCGGGTTCGATTCCCAGGGGGGTCAAATAAATATAAGTGATTTTTTCACTCTAATATTTATTTAATATTATCCTGGACTGGTACCTGAAGCGGAGGGCTGATCACCTTTCCTTCGTGTGTTAACGATCAAGATAACACTGTGTTTATATAATGCAGTGCCCTATGCACCATTGGGGTGTGGATACGGGTTTAATAATAACATTCACCAATTCTACCCATGATTGACAACCACACTACTCAAATTCTCGGAAGTTCTATATATATATATATATATATATATATATTTTATGATCCAATTTCGAAACATTGTGCTTGAATCACTATAATTTACCTAGAGACATCTATTAGTGAGACGAAAGCCCAGACTTCCATATTCTTCTTCATCTATGTTGAGATGTTAAAAAAAAAATACTCCCTTAGAGCTCCTAGTAACTTAAGATTTAGAATAACCCCAAGTCAAAAAACTAGCAATCTCACAAAGAACCACACATCAAATACCTAAGTAGGGCTATCATAAACGGTGTTAGTTTTAGCTGTAGCTAGATTTTAGAGTCGCTTGGGCGTTGGGTAATTCAAAATATAGCTGGCATTGTGTTAACGTTGATCTGTGTTTTTAGGGACAAGGCTCCGGGACAGAGCGAGTGTCTGGCCGCGCTGGACATCCTGTCCTCGCAGATCCGGGAGATTGACCAGGCCTCGCTGATGGCCGTGTCCCAGACGCTGCCCGTCCGCAAGGGGAACACACTCCAAGGTAACCACCCTCACCAGGCATCACTGCTGAGTGCCGGATTAATTTGTGCAGCGCCATTCCCGTAAATTCCCGTTCCCGTGTTATTCTCCGCCTCCGTAGTGTGATGGTCAGCACGCCAGGCTACCGTGCTGGAGGTCGCGGGTTCGATTCCCAAGAGGGTCAAAATAAATATTAGTGACTTTTCGGTCTAATATTTCTTTAATATGACCCTGGACTGGTACCTGGGGCGGAAGACTAATCACCTTTCCTTCGTGTATTCAACGATCAAGATAACACTGCTTCTATACGATGCAATGCCCTATGCACCATCGGGTGCAGATAAGGGTTTGAAGATGATGACAATAATGGACCCTGGGTGCTACAAATGCATTCACCAGTTGACGGGCAGCATCAACTGGCAGATTCTTGCAAATGCTTCTAATATTCCTTAGCTGATACCGACATGTATCATTTTGTAAGTGGCTATGTAAATATGTACATTTGGTTTCAGGTTTCACCGAACAGCTGGACAGCTCCGCCAACGAGATGTTGGACAAGATAGAGCCGCTGAGATCTGCTGCCAAGTCGGAGGCGGAGAATCTCGGCCACAGCGTCAACCAGATGGTGAGAACCCCTCCGACTCCTCGTGCTGTCGGCACCAACGTTCGTTCGAACTTGCCCAAAACAATGTTTATTCAAACTTGCCCAAAACAATGTTTATTCAAACTTGCCCTAAAGAAAGACACAAAATGCCGAACCCTCTTCTAGTGGAACGGAAGGCCTGCTGATGACAGTCAGCAGTCCGCCTTCTCCTGTTCTTAACACAGATTCAAATAAAAACATATTTATTTACTTAGAAATAAAAACAATCTACTTGCCTAAAACAATGTTTATTTAAACTTGCCCAAAACAATGTTTATTCAAACTTGCCCAAAACAATGTTAATTAAAACTTGCCCGAAACAATGTTTATTATCCCTTTAATGCCGGATGGTTTTAATATGGCCGTACCCAACAGGCCGTGATTTTTTCAACAAAAATATAAAAGCTTTTAAAAAGATGACTGTAACTTTGATAATATTGGTAAATTTTGATATTTTAGCATTTCTTTATCTTCCTAATAGATGTCTCTATATATTCTAATTAAAAAATATTGCAATCAGATTTGATATTGGCTTGCGACAAGCTCAAAGGAGAGCTCATTCTGTATGGCCGGCCTGGCAAACAAGGAATTAGAGAGCGCGTTAACGGCCTGGTTGAAACTTGCCTGTAAAAATGTTCAATTCAATTCAATTTATTTATTTATAGCTAATATACACATTACAAACTTAAATTTAAATCGTATACCTTAACAAAAATAGAAAATAAGCAAGAATACTATTGCTAAAGGTGTAGAAGAATCCCGCTTCGGAAAACTCCTTCAGACACATGGAACAGACCAATATCCAATGAGATATTGTTCAACATAGTGGTAGCTCTTCCCACAGGCATAACCGTCGGCAGTTTGGTCCTGTGTATAGGAATGGGAGACAATGAATGTCGACGCTGTCTTAGGTAACTATCAGGAACATACAGACCAATGTTTCGGATAATTTTAGGATTATCCATCGTACCGCGCAACAATAAGATATTGTTCAACATGGCGGTAGCTCTTCCTACAGGCATAACCATCGGCAGGTTGGTCCTGTGTATAGGAATGGGAGACAATCTTTGTCTAAGGTAACTATCGGGAACATACAGACTAATGTTCATTCCCCTCAGGTGTCGTACGCGGAGCCGCTGGCCTCGGCCGCCATCGGCGTGGCCTCCAACGTGGTGGAGTCGCGGCGCCAGCAGCAGCTGCTGGACCAGACCAAGACGCTGCTGGAGGGCGCCACGCAGCTCGTGCTGGCTGCCAAGGAGGCGGGCGGCAACCCCAGGGTGAGACTCACGCTCATACCCGCTCCTCGTACCCGCGTTCTAGCAGTCTGCCTTCCATCTGCATAGCTTATGCTTAATACTTTATTGACCAAAAATAAATTGATAACTTACCTCAAGAACCAAGCAAATTTGTAATAATAGTAAAAATAATGCAATTTAATGAATGAGTGAGGAAAGAACGGTGAAACAAATTTATGAGGCGAATGTAATTGGTAAAAGAAGCAGAGGAAGACCGAGAAAAACATGGCACGATCAGGTATGCCAAATACTTGAAAGTGGTCAGGTTAGGAGTCGTAACAATCGACGGATATGTATGAGGAGATGCATGAACGTGGAAGAGGCGAAGATTGTTTGCAAAGACAGAGTGGTGTGGCGTTCTATTCTCTCTGCCTACCCCTGCGGCAAAGCGGCGTGATGGTTAGTTAAAATGCAATTTATAACAAAAATATTCACAATTTGTGTACCAATTTTTGCTGCCAACCGTAAATGACTAAACCGCCGATTAGTCAGTTTTTCTACCCTCGGTACTGGAAATCATTCTTGCAATTACGTAAAATCGATTTAAAAATTTTAACGATTCATTTAAAAATACCCAAAATATTGTGAACAATTTGGTTCATTGGATCCAGTGTCCAGACGTCAAGTAGAGTGCTGTCGGTTGGGAGCTCACCGTGCAAGCTGCCCAGGACTAACTGTCAAGTCTGTTCATTGGATGTGTCCGGACGTCAAGTAGAGTGCTGTCGGTTGGGAGCTCACCGTGCAAGCTGCCCAGGACTAACTGTCTAGTCTGTTCATTGGATGTGTCCGGACGTCAAGTAGAGTGCTGTCGGTTGGGAGCTCACCGTGCAAGCTGCCCAGGACTAACTGTCTAGTCTGTTTATTGGATGTGTCCGGACGTCAAGTAGAGTGCTGTCGGTTGGGAGCTCACCGTGCAAGCTGCCCAGGACTAATTGTCAAGTCTGTTCATTGGATGTGTCCGGATGTAGAGTGCTAGTGTCGGTTGGGAGCTCACGGCGGCCTTGTAGGACTTCCTCGTAACATGTGTCACTCTCGCTTGCAGGCCACCAGCGTGCACCCCGAGGTGGACGAGTACAGCCAGGGCGTGCGCGACGCCGCCGGGGAGCTGCTGCACAGCACCGAGGAGCTGTCGGCGCAGCGCGGCATCGTCTCCGGCCTGCTGGACTCCCTCACGCGCTCCGTGGCGCGCATCACCGACCACAGGTGACCCGCCATCTCTAGACTGTACCCAACCTTGCATCTTCTTAGGAATTGCATTTATTATTTACCTTGCTTATTATGTCCGCCTCCGTAGTGTAATGGTCAGCACGCTCGGCTACCATTCTGGAGGTCCCGGGTTCGATTCCCAGGGGGGTCAAATAAATATTAATGATTTTTTCACTGTAATATTTATTCAATACTACCCTGGACTGGTACCTGAAGCGGTGGGCTGATCACCTTTCCTTCATTTCCTTCACAAGAGACATCTATTGGTGAGATGTAAAGAAGTTCTAGTGATTCAAGAACAAGGTTTCTGAATTGGTTCATATATATAGAACTTCCAAGAATTTGAGTAGTGTGGTTGTCAATAATGGGTAGAATTGGTGAATGTTACACGTGTGTAAAGTGATCACTTAAACCAGCCTATGACGGTCGTCAGCCCCGTAAATGCCCAGACTTCCATATTCTTCTTCATCTTTGATGAGATGTCAAAAAATAATATGGTTTAATTTAAGTATTTAATTAAAAAAAGAGAAAAATTTTTGTCTTTTTATTACTAACAAAAATACTAATACTATTTCTGTGAGCCTAAGCCGCTCATTATTAGAAATATGTAGATATCAAATTGTGGCAGAGTAGGTTCGAACCGAGAAGCTCCGACTCAAGAGTTCGCGACACTAACCGCGGGACCACAACCCGACACGAAAGACATCTAGAGGAAGACCAAAGAATTCATGTATGCTACAGAAAGATAACATGATACACAGGCATGATCTAGGCGACGTTGTATATGACAGAAGGACCTACAGCCTGAGGACGAGGAGAGCTGACAGTCTACAAAGACGATGAAAGTTGGGATGGAGCCAGGAATAAGGAAGAAGAAGACGTGTGGTGTCGGGTTCCCATGATGTTGACTAATCACTTGTGTTCCTATTTTGGGCAGTCCATATCAGCACCTTGATGCTACAAGCGCCTTTACCAGATAAACTGACTTGTTTTTGGTTGCAGGATGTCTCTCATCGGGTCCTTCAACGAGGCGGACTCCTTCGTGGACTACCAGACCAGGATGGTCGGCTCCGCCAAGGAGATAGCCCGCTTGGCCACTGAAATGGTAAGCGAAGACTATCATACAATACAATAATTTATTTATTTATTGAATTAATGCCTTTAACATAATACATATCGCCTACTCCTTTCAAGAACGTCATAAATCAAAAATCGTAAATTTTTAGTTGTGCATGTTTTCCAAATGCCCAGAAAATGTACTATATCCCAGCAAAAGAGGCATATTTTTAACTTAATATTTACCCGCTACAGGGCAGAAAATGTTGTTTTTGCATTTTGAAGAAAAGGTATTGTTTAATTATTTTTTTAAATATACTAAATATTTTTCAAATGAAGAAAAAACCTTCAGGTTTTACCTAAAAAGATCTGTTGCACAGTAAAAAGTTCAATAAGTGGCTTGATATTTATTTTTAATACATTGTATAATATTTTTAAACTTTAAAAACGCTCTCCTGAAAAATCAAGTTTTTTGATTTATGACGTTCTTGAAAGGAGTGAGCGATATATACAGTATCTAATATAAAAATACACTAATTACTTACTTACTTATAACCCTTATCCGCACCCAATGGTGCATAGGGCACTGCATTGAATCGACGCAGTGTTATCTTGATCATTACTTACATGAAGGCAAGGTGATCGCTCTTGCGCTTCAGGAACCGGTCCAGGGTAATATTAAATAAATATAAAATCACTAATATTTATTTTCACCCCCCCTGGGAATCGAACCAGGGATCTCCAGCACGGTAGCTAAACACGCTGACCATTACACCACGGAGGCGGACGAATACACTAATAGAGAAACAAAAAGTCTTAAACATAAAATAATAATAAAATAACAAATAGTAAGCACTGGTAAATACACGTCTCCTTCGCACACTATCAGCGAGCAGCGAGAGAGAGTGAAACACAACGTTTACATTTATCCATTATAACATGGAGAAGAAATGCTGAGATAGTACACACTTCAAGGTGGATAACAATATATTAAATAAATCTATACTATCAAAAGCATTGGCTAACATGTAAAGCTGCGGAATGGGAGAGAAGATGGCATAGTTTGCATTATGTACAAATACTGCCAATACAGATTTTTGCCTAGTACCTCTTGGACGCACGCTAAGCTTTATTTGATTTAGGAGATCAGGGCTGGTAAGAATTTTATATAACAGGACCGAATCAGTAATTGGCCTTCTATCACTAAGATTTATTAATTTTAGCCGCTTCATTATGGAATTATAATCTAACCCAACAATGGGTATATTTAGTTGTAAAATGAATGTATCTAAGGAAGTTGTGTTGTGCTCTCTGTACGCTGTCAGCGTGTATAGCATGATGAGGAGACCAGACTGTGGAGCCGTATTCCAACTGACTTCTGATTAGGGCAACATACAGGGACTTCAATGCATCAATAGATTTCAAATCCCTTGTTGCCCTAATCACAAAACCAAGAGTTTTAGATATGCACTGCAAATGACAATTTATCATCAAAGATGATACACAAACCTTAAATCCTCTGGACATTTGATCAGGTAGTCCCGTTGATACTATATTGAAAAATCAATGGTTTTTTTATTCTAAAGAATTATTGCAACATACGCTCCTTTCCTTAGACCATCTGTGTGTTTGATGAATTTTGCATTTTTCGATCGTGCGGCTCTTTGAGTGTTTGATTTGCTGGTTTTCGCAGACGGCCAAGTCGGGAACGGACGTGTCCAAGCTGGCCACGCTGGCCGGAGACTTGACGCACCGATACAACCAGTTGGCCCAGGACTCCGTTGGCGCCGCGGCGACAACTACTAACAACGACGTCGCCCAAAGGTAAGGCAGATGCCGTTTGATTTATTTATTTGACTTTTACTTACTCAAACCTTCTTCTTGTGTCCAGTATTGGACAAACCTCTCCCTCTTGGACTCGCACAGTTCTCTGTCAAACGCGACTCTCTTCCAGTGCAGCCCGACACTTGCTTAGTACTATCGGACTATCTTGTCTCGGGCCTACCCACGCTTCTAGGCCTCCAGTCAAGCACCCGCTTCGTCCATCTATCCTCAGACATACATCCTCAGGCCTGCCCAGTTCCTTAACCGGATCCACGCGGCTCGCATAACCGTATGTGTTTTAACAAAACATGCCCCATACGCGGCTGACATAACCGTATGTGTTTTTACATCGCTCCAAGTTTCAAACCTCAGTTCAACTTAGAGGGATTTTCACATGGTGTGGAACTTTGGATAAAATAATACGTCAATCCTCGGCCTTATGACACCTGTTGAAATATCTGACTAATAATTTGTAACATCACAAGGATAAATAAAAGAACAGATCCCTGATTTTTCTTGCGGTCGGTAATTAGTCCGCGCCATAATCACGCCCTATATCTGTCTCACTCTCGACGCTACGCATCGCCAGTGGGTAAGAGTGACACACGATGCGTGCTTTGATTTATTTATGTTACAATCTAATTTGTTTATATTCCGATATATTTCGAGAACAATGTGACACACGTGTATTATAGAGTACCAAAAAGGCACAATGAATCCCATAGAACGTTTTTGTTTAGGAAAATAAATCGTTTCTTAACTAAATACATGATAAAAGTAATCATTTAAAAAATGGCAAAATACCGCCGCGCACGGGCGTCTCTCAGGAACAAAGTTAACGCGGTTAAAAGGTTAACATTCAACTTAACATTTCTTTATCAAATAGTCAAACAGGCATCGGCAATATTTCTCTTGAACGTTTTAAAGGAAATATTATCTATGTGCATTTGATTGAGCACTTCACTGCGGTAAACGGGTTTATTGACGGACTGTCCTTGTTCCAGAATCCGCACTACGGTCGTGGAGCTGGGGGGGTCCGTGATCCACCTGGTCCGCGCCGGGGGGCTCTGCCAGGTGAGCCGGGACGCCGCGGCGCAGCGGGACGTCACCGACGGGGCCAAGCAGGTCTCCGAGAAGGTCAGTATGCCGGCAGGTGGCGGCACCATTTATTTAAACTTCATGTACAGAAAAGAAATGAGTAAATTGACGGGCTTATTGCCCAACCTAAAACAGACTAGTGATATTAGTCTATTTTTTTAATTACCTAACGTCCAAGTGACTCTGAAATCTAGCTACGGCTTATGCAACACGGTTTATCATGTCCTTTTTTTTTTTGGGGTCAAGGGATCTTGCATCCCTTATGTCGCTGCGACCATATTAGGTCTATTGTGACCTCCCTTTGTATTACAGCTCACTCATCGTCATGTCCCTACTCAGGCTTCAACATTATAAGTTTCATAACCTATGCCTACTTGTGAGTGGATTTACTCTTTATGTTTGAAGTTACTATAATTTCATGTAATTCATGAGTGAAAATTCTAGGCAAAAACACTCGCTTTTTTTGTGATATTATTCAAAATGTTTGATACCATATATAGCTGATTGCAATCAGAGGGTAGATAGTACTTGAACATTAAAAAAAAAACATAAAATAAAAAATTGATGATAATAAGGAAGGCAAAGGTAAAAGGAAGTTTAGGAAAAAAAAAAGAAAAAAAAAATTTTCATAAACCCTGATGATGACAAGGTTCTTGTCGAAACCGGTAGGTTAAAGTGTACTTATAATAAAAAGTATTTAAAACAAAGTTGATAAATTTTATAAAGTTTATGAAATGTGCCACAAAGTATCTGCGAGAAACATTCAAGAAAAGACTTTATCCTCTCTGCCTACCCCTTAGGAAAGCTAAACCAACAGTTTGTTTAGTTTCCTAGAGAAATTATCCAAATGTTTATCGTTATTATAATTTTGTCCTGTCCACTTTTGTTCACTCGCTTGTGTGCACAGGTGGGTGCTGTGCTGGCGGCGCTGCAGGCCGGCTCGCGCGGCACGCAGGCCTGCATCGACGCGGCGGCCACCATCTCCGCCATCATCGGCGACCTCGACACCACCATCCTGTTTGCCAGCGCAGGTGAGACGTCGCATCACCTTATATTATATGTATAATATAACATGTATTAACACGTTGTCGTCGGGACACGGCATTTGCCGTTTTTCGCGGACTGTCGGTCAGCTGCGGGACACGGCAAATGCCGTTTTTGTCGACTGTCGGTTATCGGCGAGAAACGGAAAAATACAAAATCCGCATCTGGCTTTGTCGTCCACTTGGGAGATGATTCATGTTGATATCTCAGCATAGATGTAGAAGAATATCAAATTCTGGGGATTTCTGTGGTTGTTAATAATGGGTAGGATTGGTGAATGTACACGTGTGTAAAGTGATCACTTTAACCAGCCTATGACCGTCGTCAGCCCCGTAAATGCCCAGACTTCCATATTCTTCTTCATCTTTGATGAGGTGTCATAAAATAAATATGTGTGTTATTATATTAATTTTACCTCATCTTCCCAGGAACCCTCCATGCCGAGAACGAGAATGACTCATTCGCGGACCACCGCGAGTCCATCCTGAAGACCGCCAAGGCGCTGGTGGAGGACACCAAGACCCTGGTCGGTGGGGCGGCCAGCAGCCAGGAGCAGCTGGCCTCCGCGGCGCAGAACGCCGTCACCACCATAGGTGAGTGTCCATCCAGATACTCCAGGAATATAGGAAGAGAGATGCAAGTTAATGAGCAGAATGAGAAGTCTCTAGTTGCCACACTCGATGTATCAGTATTCCTTCTTCTTCGAGTTTAGTTCTATTAAAGAACTCTTCCTAAGATAAGGAAGAGTTCTTTGCGGTGGTATGGACATGTGGAGCGAATGGATAACGAGAGAACGACTTAGAAAATATATGTGGCGGATGTGAGAGGGAAAACAGAACGAGGATGACCGAAAAAGACTTGACACCATAATCTGGCGGTGTCAAAAGTCTGCGTAATCGGAGGGCATGTATGACTAGATGTATGGATGTGAAGGAGGCGAGGAGTGTATGTCAGGACAGAAGAGTGTGGTGTTCCATCCTCTCTGCCTACCCCTGCGCCTGAAACGGTGTGATGGTAGTTGTAGTAGTAGTAGTAGCACTGCGAGTAGTATTATCCTCTCTAAGGCACCGATGTGAAAAAGGCCGATAGATTTATGTTATGAAGAAACATCCGTTTTCCAAGTCAATCCAAGATGAATTGGACCATTTTGGCCTTCCCGCGCTAATGAACCGTCCTCTCGTCCCAGTGCAACTGTCCTCGGTGGTGAAGATGGGCGCCACGTCGCTGGGCAGCGGCAACCCCGAGTCGCAGGTGCTGCTCATCCACGCCGTGCGCGACGTGGCGGCCGCGCTGCGCGACCTCGTGCAGGCCACCAAGGACGCCAGCGGCAAGCACATCGCCGACCCCGCCATGCCGCGCCTCAAGGACAGCGCCAAGGTAGGCCCGTCCCGTGCTAACCAACATGAAATAGCAAAAATTTTCCTTGTCTTTTTCCAGTTCTTAGATTTACGAGATTTATCCTATTGTTGTTAAAATTATATTTTAAAAACTAAATTTTTGGGTAATATATTAGATTAAACAAGGTTATTGGATTGAATTCTACTTTTATTTACATATCGCTCACTTCTTTCAAGAACGTCATATATCAAAAAACTTGTTTTTTCAGGAGATCGTTTTTAAAGTTTAAAAATATAATAAAATGTATTTAAAATAAATATCAGGCCACTTATTGAACTTTTTATTGTGCAACAGATCTTGTTTTCAGGTAAAATCTGAATGTTTTTTCTCCATTTGAAAAATATTTAGTATATTTAAAAAAATAATTAAACAATACCTTTTCTTCAAAATGCGAAAACAACACTTTCTGCCCTGTAGCGGGTAAATACTAAGTTAAAAATATGCCGCTTTTGCTGGGATATAGTACACTTTCTGGGCATTCTGAAAACATGCACCACTGGAAATTGACGATTTTTGATATGTGACGTTGTTGAAAATTATTACATAATTAAACAACTTTGATTTAACAACTTTTTTATTATTAATAATAAATAAATAAAACCCTCATCCGCACCCCAATGGTGCAGAGGGCACTGCGTCATATAAACGCAGTGTTATCTTGATCGTTTACACATGAAGGAAAGGTGATCAGCCCTCCGCTTCAGGTACCAGTCCAGGGTAATATTGAATAAATATGACAGTGAAAAAATCACTGATATTTATTTTACCCCCCTTGGGAATCGAACCCGGGACCTCCAGAACGGTAGCCGAGCGTGCTGACCATTACACTACGGAGGCGGATAATATTCATATATGTAAATAAAAGTAGAATTCAATCTTATCACCTTGTTTAATTTTGGATATATTACCCACAGATTTATCCTGTCCAAAAGTGAGTTTTGTCTCTTTCACGTTAGTACGTTTTCTCATTCATACATCCGGATTATTGATTATGCCGAACATTGTAAAGACAGATATGTGTGGCATTCTATTATCTCTGCCTACCCCTGCGGAGAAACGGCGTAATGGTTAGTTATTTAATAAAAAATAAAAAAATCATTGTTTCATAATATGTAATATAATATGTAATATCTCCTAGTATGTAATATAATTCCGGATATTCTATTATTTTTCATCATACACATGTTTACAATTAAGAATTCCCGTGCCGAGGGCACATTTTACAATACTAGAATGATTCGATTAGTGCTTAGTGTCGCGAGTCTGCGATGACATGGCCGAATGACACAATATATTTAAAATCCCAGTATGTGAAATAATTTAGGAAGAATTTGGCATACATTTCACAAAGGTCTCGGATGGATAAAAGACTTAACTCGACCATAGATAGTGCAGAGAACTCGCGTGTGATTGAAGGCGTCGATCGAAGGATAGATACGACTTCCGAAATTTGAGTAGTGCGGTTGTCAACCGTGGGTAGAATGGTGAACGTTTAAAAGTGATTATTACACCGGCCTATGATGGGTCCTAGATTTACATATTCTTCTTCATTTTTGTTAATATCTTCCTCTTTCTTCTTCTAACACCTTTATCCGCACCCGATGGTGCATAGGGCACTGCATCATATCGACATAGTGTCATCTTGGTCGTTACTCGCACGGGATGAATCCCGCGCTTCGGGTGATCAGCCCAGGTGATCTATAGAAATGAAAATTCAAAATTTTAATTGGTATTACGCGGAGTGAATGATAAGGAGGGTGTTGTATTTTCTCGCTTCACGATGTATCGTTTGAACGCTTGCGCCAGTGTTGCCATATGCTGAACCAAAAAATCCAAATAACTTAGTCTAGAAATCTGTATTAAATCTGTTTAGAATCAATACCTCAAAATCTGTATGAAATCTGTAAAAAATAAATTTTAGAACCGATAAATTATGGTAGTTTATTGAAAAACTGACCTTTTTGAGAAAATAAAACAGTGCCGTAGAACGGGGCTACTTGAACTTTGATGTGTTACTTGAGCCCAGTACAAAAAATATAAATTTAGATCTGTATTTGGTCTACAATAATGAATGTATGGACATGATTCATTGTTTCCCCGACAGGTGACACTTATTGTCACCATACGTTCATTATTGTATACCAAAAACAGATTTATTTTTTTTTGTACTGGGCTCAAAAGTAGAGCGAATTGCTTGGCTGAAGTGGAAATGGGCCGGTCACATAGCCAGATGGAGGAAACGCGTTCTGGTGTGGAGACCGAGGAACCAGAGGCCTCGAGGACGTCCACCGATGAGATGGGTGGACGACATCAGGAAGTTTGCTGGAAGACAGTGGATGGGGACGGCGCAGGATCGGGAGGAGTGGAGGCGGAAGGGGAGGCCTTTGTCCAGCAGTGGACCTGGCTGATATGATGATGTGGATGACTGGGCTCAAGTAACACAACAAAGTTCAAGTAGCCCCGTTCTACTGTTCTCGTACTTACATAAAATATATTTATTTCTCTTCATTACTATTTTTATTAATTTTAGAAATAAAATCCTTTTGCATTTTTAGTTTGTAGCATGGCTCGTTGTTAAGTAGGTGTTTTGTTCCTAAAAGTAAATTTTTATAACAATGTCCTAATCTGTATCGATACAGATAAATCTGTATATATGGCAACACTGGCTTGCACTGGCAGATATCGCCTCCCGGGTTCGATTCCCGTGCAGGTCAGAGGATATTCTTGCAATTTGATTGGATGTCTCGTCACATGGTCAATACTGGACTGTCGCCTACATATCGCTCGTAGAATATAAATTCATATCTTCAATTTTTTTATTAGAATAGTTAGAGTTGGAGATCGTTTTTAAAGTTTAAAAATATAATGAAATGTATCGAAAATAAATATCAAGCCACTTATTGAACTTTTTATTGTGCAACAGATCTTTTTAGGTAAAATCTGAAGGTTTATTCTCCATTTGAAAAATATTTAGTTTATTTAAAAAAATAATTAAACAATACCTTTTCTTCAAAATGCAAAAACAGCACTTTCTGCCCTGTAGCGGGTAAATATTAAGTTAAAAATATGCCGCCTTTGCTGGGATATAGTTCATTTTCTGGGCATTCCGGAAACATGCACAACTGAAAATTGACGATTTTTGATATATGACGTTGTTGAAAGGAGTGAGCGATATATGTACTATAGGGTCCGCCATCTAAAGTTTTTTTTTTCAACTAGTGCTTATTTCGTGAATGGTAACACTTAGCTCATGTCTGATTTGACAGATAATTAGTTTTATCCTTCCGCTGAGCGAATATGGTTGTGTATACGCTTGAACAACGCTGGGAAATATTGCGACATTCGACTTACAGAAGATGCCGATTTTGCCAAAAAAATCATCTTTTCGGATGAAGCTCATTTTGATCTTGGCGGGTATGTAAACAAGCAAAATTGTCGTATTTGGGGCACAGAAAACCCGCACGCATACATTGAAAAGCCGGTACACCCAAAACGAGTCACTGTTTGGTGCGGATTTTGGTCCAGAGGCATAATTGGGCCATTTTTCTTTGAAAATGAGCAAGGAGTGGCCGTTAGTCAATGGCGATCGTTATCGGGCCATGTTGAACGGATTTTTGTTCACAAAAATTGAAGAGGAGGATATTGGCAACATTTGGTTTCAACAGGACGGCGCTACGTGCCACACAGCCGAAGCTACACTCGATGTTTTGCGCCCCATTTTCAAAAAAAAAATGTTATTTGGCGGACCCTATATATATGAGTTATACGTTTAAAAGTTATTTTTACATTTTTACATCTCACCCATGAATTACATGAACTTATAGTAACTTTAAACATAAAGAGTAAATCCACTCACGAGTAGGTATAGGCTATGAAACTTATAAAGTTGAAACCTGAGTAGGGTCATGATAAGCGGTGTTGCATAAGCCGTAGCCAGATTTCAGAGTCACTTCTGGGTAATTCAACAAACGCCAGGTTGGGATGCTCAGACTTGCGTATTACGTGGACGTTAGGCAATTAAAAACAGAAAAATAAAACCGAAGTTGACACAAAGTCGCCATTTTGGTTTTTCCCTGCCGCTCTCTGCTTTTTCGGCAAAACATTTTTTAAATTCAAATTATGAAGAAAAACTATATGTCTAAAATTCCGGTTCGAGTACCTACTTGCTTGGATTGCAAAATTTTGTGTTGTACAGTTTTTTTTTCATATTGTCACCATGGCTGTTCAATTTTTACTTTGTCACTCATGTTTTTTTCGCTAGTGTTATCTAAAATATTTTTTTGTGTGGTCTGTTTATTATCTAAATATATACATTATGTATATTATTTTTGGACATCTCATCAAAGATGAAGATTAATTTGGATGTCTGGGCATTTTTACGGGGCCGACGACCGTCATAGGCTGGTTTAAGTGATCACTTTACGCACGTGTAACATTCACCAATTCTACCCATTATTGACAACCACACCACTCAAATTCTTGGAAGTTCTATATATATGAACCAATTTTAAAACATTGTTCTTGAATCACTAGAACTTCACTAGAGACATCTATTGGTGAGATGAAAATAAGCTTTTTGTTAAGCAGAAACTCTTTTATTAGTATTCTTCCATACCCAGACTTTCATATTCTTCTTCATCTTTGATAAGATGTCAAAAAATAACCCCTGTAATTGGAGATGATCCAGATTTTGTGAACAAGTATTTGGACACACTCAAAATGTTGTACGTATATTATAGCTATTTGTATCCCGTTTTTATTAGGGTTTTTAAAAAAATAACCTTTTGAAGTGACATAGTCCTCTAACACTGCGCGAGTGTTTGATCGACGTTTGTGGCAGCGCATAGGACGCCATAGCAAAGTTGTTTTTTTTTTTTTCAAAATTTTAAATGAGTGTTCAATTTACCCCGTTTTGTTTTGTTGGCTTTGGCTGGTCACCTTTGCTATGGCAGCGCTCGCCTACAACCTTCTACAACCTTCCCCTCCCGGTGATATGTATTTACTACGACTCGAATTTAAAAATGAGAATATCAATATAAAATATAATGGATACGGACTCACAATTTTTGTATTCCTCCGTAATATAATCATGTATTACATGAATATATTATAATATAAAGTTATTCATTTGCAGCGACGGAAACAAATAAATTGTAAAGATAATCGTGGATAGAATCACCAATACACAAACGTTTCTCAGAGTATGCGTGCGTGCTTCTTACTGTTTCCTGACAGTCTCATTTTAGTTGCGCACGAGTCGTCGTTCGAGGTGGTCGTGCCGCTACGCTAGCTACGGCAGCTACTTGCGATGTATTTTTAGATAATTTTTTTTTTTAGATAATTACCAGAGCTAACATTACAAAATTGATACTTTTAGACTTACTTTACAACTATGGTCAATAAAAGGTTATGGTCAATATTTACGTTTTTAAATGGTATTTTTATATTGTGTACAAAATACATATCACCGGTGCACGCGGAAGTTTTTAGCGCCGTCAGGGAAGGGTAGGGTTAACCGGATGTTTTGGGCCGAGCAGGTCACCCGGCGGTGGAGCCTGCCCGCCGGGGCGCGCGGGGGCGACGGGAGGCTCTGCCCCAAGGACTACGACTCGGAGACGGACTGGTTCGTGTCCGACCAGGAGGAGGAGCTCATCCGCATCCTGGAGGACTCCAGCCAGGACGACGGGGACTACGAGGAGCAGTTTGAGGAGCTGGTCGGCAAGAAGTCGCTCGGCTCCGGCCTCAGCCTCAACAGCAGCAACACGCAGTGGAGCTACAGGAAGGCGCCCGTCGACCAGAATCCGAGATCGCAGGAGTTCAAGATCCTGAAGTATGCCCAGATGATTGTGGAAAATGAAATCAAGAAGCTGGAAGAAGTGGTCCAGAAACTGGACAACCAGAAAGCTACAGGGGACCAATCGCACGACCGCAAAGACAAATTCGATTCTCTCAAGAGGATAGATGTAGAAATGAAAAACATCCATAAAGTTCTCAGCCAGATAGAAAGCGAAGTCAGGGAGACCAGCGTCGAAAGGTCGCGACCGCAAACGGATCCGCGCATTTCTAAAAGAACAAAGGTCGTCTTGTCTCCGGTGAATCTCCTCACAGACCGCGGCGATGTCGCCTACTCCAACTACCTGGACATCATCCGCACCCAGGAGGAGCACTGGCAGATGTTCGCGGTCGAGGCGGAGATCTGGAAGGCGCTGATGCTAAAGAACCATCAGCGAAACTTGGAGACCAAGATGAAGCTAGACCAATTTAGCGGCGAGCTGAGAATACCCGAGGTCGAGTTCGGCGGAAGAGCGAGGCTGAGCGACGTCCCGACGCCTCTTGGTAGCGTCGTGGAAGTCAGGAAGGTCACACTGAACCAGTCGCTCCAGCCAGACCAATCGGAGATACCCAGGCCGGACTTCGAGGGCTTCGACCCGATCATAGAGCGACTCTTGACGCTACGCCGGCTCTGCGTCAAGCGCAGGAAGATAGAGGAAGACTTCGACAACATATACTCGGACGTCGAAAACCCCGACCTGACCTTCGAGGAGCTCTGCAAGATGGAGCAGCACTACGAGGAGATCGAGCGGCAGTATCGCAGGTACTACGAAGAAGAGATCAAGGGCAGCCTGAAGCGGAAACTGCCGAATAGAAGACTCGCGGAAGTGGAGAGAGCCACGCAAACGGAGAACTTCAACGGTTCAAGAGACATCTCGATCGTCGCTGAGAGCAGGCGCGATGTGCAGACCCCCCGGGGGGCTTGCACCCCCCTCCAGCAGCCGCAGGACTTGAGCCTGAGGTACCCCCACCAGTACTACGCCAACAACTGGTGGTCCATCTACGAGGACCTGGTCGAGAACCGGACCAGACAGTTTGGCTCGATGGACGAGTGGTGGCGCTACTACGAAAGCGGCTCGGCCCGCCGCGGACCCAAACCGGTTTGAGAAACACAAAATTCACGCCGCATATTGCAAACGCTTGCTGACTGGGGTTTTTTATGTTTTGTTTTTTATATTTGTATTTTTTGTCCCTTCTCTCTCTCTCTCGCTCTCTCTCATTCTTGTCTGTCTGCCTGTCTGTCTCCCTCTCATCCTTCACTGTGGGCAATGGTCGCATGCAGGTAAATCGTCGGCGCAAAAATCACGTTTGTCAAATGAAAATCGGGCCACGAAATGATATTCTTGCAATGTGTCACTCGGTTAATGACCTGATTGTACGTGTATCACTAAGAATATGACCTGATTGTACATGTATCACTCAGAATATGACCTGATTGTATGTGTATTAGTCAGGACATAAACTGATTGTACATGTTTTACTCAGAAAATGACCTAATTGTACATGTGTTACTCTTAATATGACCTGATTTTACATGTATTACTCAGAACATGAACTGATTGTACATGTAATACTTGTGAACATAAACTGATAGTACATGTATTATTTAGAATATGACCTGATTGTACACATGTCACTCAGAACATGAACTGATTGTACATGTAATACTTGTGAACATAAACTGATGGTACATGTATTACTCAGAATATGACCATGTATTACTCACCATGTATTACTCAGAATATATTACTCAGAATATGACCTGATAGTACACATGTCACTCAAAACATGAACTGATTGTACATGTAATACTTGTGAACATAAACTGATGGTACATGTATTACTCAGAATACGAACTGATTATACATGTATTACTCAGAATATACCCTGATTGTACATGTATTACTCAGAACATGATCTGTTTTACATGTTTTACTCAGAACATGAACTGATTATACATAAATATGACCTGATTGCACATGTGTTATTCAGAACATGAATTGATTGTACATGTATTGCTCAGAATATGGCCTGATTATACATGCACCACTCAGAACATGATCTGATTATACATATATTACTCTGAATAAGACCTATATTTCTATTCTTACACAATTCACCTCGGAATGAAAGCACATATGACAATTTTTTTAAATACGCACTATTATTATTGTTGCGGCGCGTAAAGGAAGTTGCATGAATGTGAAAGAGGAGAAAAATGTTTGCAAAAAACTGATTGGTGTGTCGTTCTATCCTCTCTGCCTCCCGCTACGGGGAAGCAGCTCAACAGACAATTGGTTATTTTTTCTTCTTTTAACCCCTTTACGTACCCGATGGTGCGTAGGGTACTGCGTCATATAGGAACAGTGTTATCTTGATCGTCAGAGGCAAGGCAATCAGCCATGCGCTTCGGCCACCAGTCCAGGGTGATATTAAATAAAAATCGTGGTGAAAAATCACTTATGTTTTATTTGACCACACTGGGAATCGAACCAGGGCCCTCCAGCACGGTAACCAAACGCACCGACCACGAAATTATCTACAGTTATCACATTCTTCTTAGTTGGTTACAAGCTTTGTGATGATGGGTTCGCTTCTTTTGCGGTCAGTCTCCACTCGTCTCTATCCTCCGCTCGTCTCACTTATATTACACCGTAATTTTTACCGGACGTCTTCTTTATCTCCGCACGCGATTTACCTGCAAAACCATGTTCTAATGCTTGAATCTCTATGACGTCATGGAAAATCCATTTAACATATCAACCAAAATCCATTTTCCATTTTCATCAAAAAATCCATATACTACCAAATGGATTTTTAAAATATCATATTAGTTTCGTTTCTGACTTGTTCGTATTTCGACTGCAGCTGTAAGCTCAATAAAAAAAATTGACGTGTGTTTCGAATACAGTTTTGGTGCATGAGTGTTTGAGTCTAAACTATAGCATAATTTGAGCTTATTTCTGCCACATAGGAATATATCTGCGACTTTATATGGCCACTTAAATTTTAAGTGGTCTTAAAAAAGTCTTAAAATGTCTCACTAGTGAGCCCTTTTTGAAGGTTTTTATTATTGATACCCTTTTAAGGCTAATTTACATAATTTTAATGCGTTTTATTATTTAAAAAAAAATAATTGGTGATTCCTCTTGTGAACCATCATCAATACTGTTTTTAATGATATGTCCAATGTACCTTTTAAAGGTCTCTTTAGGGTCATCTTAAGTACCTTTAAGAACCTTTTAAGAGATATTTCCGATGTACCTTTTAGAGGCCTCTATTGTAGAACCTTTTAAAGTCTGATGTATGTATTAGAGGCCTCTTCTGAACCATCGCAAGTACCTTTAAGAATCCTTTTACAGATATGTCCGATGTACCTTTTAGAGGCCTTTTTAAAACTGTTTTTTGAGCCCTTTTAGAGACCGATTTTAGCTTAGACTAGAGTATTTCTAAACCCCTTTTTAGATCTTAAGTTTTTTCCCCTTTTTATTAGTGTTATAAATTAGTCCTTTTAGAAACATAGAATACCTTTTGAATACTTAATTAGGATTTTAACAAACATTTTATAGAACACAATAATATCCCAATACATCATACGGTGTTATGTGAGTGCAAGGACCTAACCGAGAAAGCCTAAGTAGGGACATGACTAAGCGTTGTTGCATAAGCCGTAGCTAGAATCTGAGTCACTTTTGGCATTGGATTATTCAACAGTGCCAGGTTGTAAGCGATGAAATGCTCAGAGTTACATATTCCCTTCGTTTAATAAAAAAAAATTATGCTTAGGGTTCTTAAAAAAGACCGCACGAGTAGTGTACTTTTAAGAGATCTTAAAGTTCCTAAAAAGGACCATCCGAGTAGTGCACTTTTGAGGGATCTTAAAGTCCCTAAAAGGACCACTCGAATAGTGTTCCTTTGGGGGATCTTAATGTTCCTGAAAAGGACCTTCCGAGTAGTGTACTTTTGAAGTATCTTTAAGTTCCTAAAAAGGACTGAGTATTGTACCTTTAAGAGATCTTCAAGTCGTAAAAAAGACCACCCGAGTAGTGCACTTTTGAGGGATCTTAATGTCCCTAAAAAGGACCACCCGAGTAGTGTACCTTTGAGGGCCTCAATTTATCTTTAATTTATCATCCTAAGAGTTTAAATCCAGTGTCCGATAGAATGAATTTATGTCAAATTTTAATTTTTTAATGTTAAGTTCATCCCATTCACATTACGCACCATCGCGCTCCATGTCTAACCTTCTGCCTTCTTACTAACCGCATTCTTGGTCCATGTGCTAGTCCGCTCGCTGGTCACTGGCTTCGTACCCGGTTGTGTGGTGGTCCAATATCGACGGAGATATGTACAAATGAGTCAGTTTAGAATTGACCCAAAACCGTCCTCAGGTCCAAACTTATATTATAGCTATATATATATATATATACATATATATATATATATATATATATATATATATATATATATATATATATATATATATATATATATATATTTATATATATGGTTGTTGTATACTCGTTGTCACGTCACATAGGCCGTTCTAACACCGTAACGCAAGGCGAAAAAGCTGTCGTGTCTATTGACCTGTCCGGGGGAGTATGGCCCTACATGTGCGGCCGATACAAATCATGATTTATATCAAAACATGTTTAACCCTAGCTAACCAAACATTAGTCCACGCGACGACGCCCTTCTGGGTGCAAGTCAAGTGCACTTACTTCCCTGCACCCCGCACCCGCCAGGCTCTGTTTACGGAATACTGATTTACTGTCAATTGTCTCTTACAGTCATTCCTAATAAACCAATCTTAAGTGCCATGTAACCAGTTACTATTTTTAATAAATACTTTCGATCATTTTCACATTTTTAATTGCGTAGTCCGCCTGACTAATGTTTAGTTACTATGTATCTACAAATATAGTAGAGTTATCTAGGCGTAAACATGATTTATCGATGTTTCGTTAATTTTTGTATTAATCGTGTTTAATGGAGTCAATAAAAAAAAACGTATTTTAGGAAATATGTTTGCTTATAGAATCCATTATCATTTAAAATTATAAAAAGTATTAAAAATGTAACAACCAAAAAACTCACTCCCGGACAGGTTAGTTATAAATACCCAGACCTTCATTTTCTTCTTCATCTATGTTGAGATGTAAAATAAAATTATATCCATTTCATTTTAAATTTCATCCAATGTTTTTGGAAAATTATTCCAGATAAAAAAATACGCCAATGTCGTCCAGCCAAAATAGCTGTTTTTCATATGTTTTAAGTTGTGTTTTTTATACTACTATATGTAGTTTCGGGAGGTTCAGAAGCACTTGTGGTGGTCACCAGTTAAAATTAGCTCTTGCTCAATACATTATCAAAGCATCACTTTTGAAAACACAATTTTTGGGTAGTTTTTTGAAGTCCATATGTGGTGGCACAGTATTGCACGTAATCCTTCATAATTTTTCATATAAAAATTCAATTTCATCATTCACATATATTATTTAAGTGTGGTTCGGCTCGAATTATCATTCAAACCCTTCTCGACATCGTTATCTGCCACGAACAAGGTCCGGGGTTCAATTCCCGACCCGGCAGACGTCAAAAAAGACCCGTGATTGTAGATCAATGTCTGTCGAATAATTTTCTGATTTTTTCCATTCAAAAATCTTGTGATTTTCAAAAATCAAAAAAAAAATCGCGGTCAGAATTACAAGATCATCTCGTCTCGGCGACTCTGTCTAACAGCTAAGCTTGGTGGCTTCCGCAAACGCCGTTTGGACTAGCTGCTGACTTGGGCTTATGTGGAGAGCGTTGTGTAACACTAACCCTGGGTCGTATCGTGTCTTATGCATCGTATGTCTCGGGTTAAAAGTGCTAAATTGACACTGACCTCTCAAATGTCATCATTGCCCCAAATTTTAGTATCGCGGCAGTCGAAAATGTTACGAGTGCTCCAAATTTAATCTTTGGAGTAGTTGGAAATGTAACAAATATTCAAAATTTAAGCTTTGGAGTATTTGAAAATGTTACGAGTACTCAAAATTTAAGCTTTGGAGTATTTGACAATGTTATGGGTACTCAAAATTTAAGATTTGGAGTATTTGACAATGTTACGAGTACTCAAAATTTAAGCTTTGAAGTATTTGAAAATGTTATGAGTACTCAAAATTTGGAGCTTTGGAGTAGTCGCGAATATTACAAGTTTTCAAAATTGAAACATTGGACTAGTCAAAAATGTTACAATTACTCAAAATTTAAGCTTTGGTGTAGTCGAACATGTTACAAGTTCACCAAATTTAAGTTTTGGTGGAGTCGAAAATATTACACGGATATATCTTCACAATTTTCACGACCTTTTTAACAAACATCACGTCCACTTTAGACGAAATCCCGCAAATGTGACAATAGCTGATTTCAACCGCTTGCGACCATTTTCCCAGATCCTACCACACCGCTGATGAAGACACTCGAGGTGTCAATTTAGCATTTCGACCGACCATCCGGCCGCGGGCATGTCTAATCAGTGCGCTTTGTGTCTCTAGGTCATGGTGACGAATGTGACGTCGCTGCTGAAGACGGTGAAGGCAGTGGAGGACGAGCACACGAGGGGGACGCGCGCCCTGGAGGCCACCATAGAAGCCATAGCGCAGGAGATACGGGTAATTGTCATGGTGTTTTCATTTATTTACTAAATATATACGTGACCAATCCTGTGTTAAACCAATATGAAATCTATTTATTGTAACTGCAGACAATTGGTAATATTCCATATTGCATTGTTGGGTTATATATCCAAAATAAAACAAGGTGTTTTTTGGATTGAATTCTACATTTATTTATGTATATGTTAATACGTGACGCGTTTCGTCTTCTTAGGACATTATCAAACACTGACAGTGTTTGATAATGTCCTAAGAAGACGAAACATATTAAGATACGTCACGTATTAAGATATACATAAATAAATGTAGAATTCAATCCAACAAAAACCTTGTTTTATTTTGGATATATACTTTTTCAAGGGCAATATTAAGCCAGTAAGATATCAAATAGTCAATGATCACGTTTTTGCAAAACAAAGCACTTGGTCACTTTCTCCTGTATGACTACGATATATTCCATTGTCCATTCATGGGTCCGCCTCCGTAGTGTAATGGTTGGCACGCTCGGCTACCGTTCTGGAGGTCCCGGGTTCGATTCCCAGGGGAGTCAAATAAATATAAGTGATTTTTCCACTCTAATACTTGTTTAATATTACCCTGGACGGGTACCTGAAGCGGAGGGCTGGATCGCCTTTCCTTCGTGTGTTAACACGATCAAGATAACACTGTGTTTATATAATGCAGTGCCCTATGCACCATTGGGGTGCGGATAAGGGTTTGAATTTTTTTAATTAATTTATGAGTAACACTTTTATTTTTAGTTTCAATATTTAATGACTTTGTGGACAATGGGAGCGAGTTATACAAGTTTATTGCACAGTAAACAAAGTTCTTTGGGCCGAAAGAGAACTGTGGAGGTCCCAAAAGGGACGGCTTTGGGACTGGACAAGAAGGCTGAAGTGAGTAAAGTTGTAATGAATGAATGCTCGGTGCGTTGCAGCTGCTGCTCGCGCCCGGGGCGCCCAAGCTGACGGCCACGCCCGAGGAGCTGGTGCGCTGCACCAAGGCCATCACGGTCGCCACGGCCAAGGCCGTCGCGGCGGGCAACTCGGCCAAGCAGGACGACGTCATCGCGGCGGCCAACATCGGCCGGCGGGCCATCGGAGACATGCTAGCCATCTGCAAGGTAACGCAAACCGCCTGTAACTTTAAAAAAAAAATTTTTGGGGGTCAAGGGATCTCGCATCCTAAGGGATTAGTCATAATTGTCATTGCGATGATATTAGGTCTATTGTGACCTCCCTCTGTATTGCAGCTCACTGCCAAGACCTACGTGAGTCATGTAACTCGCGACCTGTCTTGGTGGTAGGAGGTTCACCTTCTCGGAGTCCAGTAGAGGTCCTCCGAGGATGTGACTTCGTTTGTGAGCAAGTGCGTCACAATTGTAGAGAATGTGGATTGGCGTTTCGTTATCCTCCATACAAAATCTGCATACTGGGGAGTCATGAAGTGAGATTTTTGTCATGTGTTTGCCTGTAACTTTATACATGATAAAACTAGCTAAGGGTACCATACAACAAGCTAGGACACAAAATGCCCAACCCTCTTCTAGTGGAACGGAAGGCCTGTTGACGACAGTCAGCAGTCTGCCTTCTCCTGAAGAGTGCAACGTGGTTTCCTCCCAGTAATGAGCAAATGCTGACAAGTTCCCGATTGGCCCACACTAGATTATCCCTCCTGTTCCCAACACAGTGCTATTTCTATGTAACAAAAAAAATTAAAACAAATTTTATTAAAACTTGCCCAAAACAATGTTTACTAACCCTTTAATGCCAGAAGGTTTTAAGATGGCTGCGCCCAGCAGGCTGTGATTTTTTTCCATCATCAGATCATTAAAATAAAATCGTAATAATTTTATTTTATAGACCCGATGATGGAATGATTTTCTGTAACCTGTAGTCACGAATAAGTGTTTATAAAAGTGGTATTACACAAAGCGGACGATGGGTGATAAGGAGAGTGATCCATCAATTGATCTAAAAACCTTGTATATTATAAGTTAGGTAAATAATAAATGCAGTCCCATCTAAAAATAAAAAGTTTTGGCCAACTCCAGGCCAGACCACTCAGTTCGCTGACTCTGTCTCTCTCTGTGGCAGGGCGCCGCGTACAAGTGCGCCGAGACGGCCGAGCTGCGCGAGCGCGCGCTGGGCGCGGGGCACGCGGCCGCCAGCGCGTACCGCGAGCTGCTGCTGGGCGTGCTGCGCGCCGTGCAGGGCGCGCCCGCCGCGCGCGCCGCCTTCCCCGACCTGGGCCGCGCCGTCGCGCAGGCCGCCGCCGAGATCGTGGCCGCTGCCGAGGCCCTCAAAGGTATACATTCTACCCGAGTGGTCCTTTTTAGGGAATATTGAAGTAAGGTCCTAAAAAGGGTCACTAATAAACATGCATACTACTCGAGTGGTCATTTTTGGGAACATCGAAGTAAGGTCCTAAAAAGGGTCACTAATAAACATGCATACTAATCGGGTGGTCCTTTTTAGTTACTTTGAAATAAGATCCTAAAAAGGGTCGCTAATAAATATACATACTACTTGGGTGGACCTTTTAGGAACTTTGTATAAAGGTCCTAAAAAGGGTCACATATCAACATACATACTACTCGGGTGGTCCTATTTAAGATTTTTGAAATAAGGTCCCTAAAGGGTCACTAGGTCCTTTTTGAGGACTGTCACTACGGAGGCGAGCAAAAGATAGATCTTCTATTCTATTTTATTCTTAAAAATCAATAACATCAATGATTATCATGTTTCAATGAGAAACAGGTATAAAGATTCATATCAATACTTTTTTTACTGTCCTTTTTGGGATCATAAATATATGCACCCAATAGGTGTTCGAGGCAAGGGCGCAATTAGCTCTACAGACAGTATACAGTGATGATATTGATAATTTTTTTCACATTTGGACAAGGCACAGCATAGATCCTGAAAAAGGCCACTGATGTTGGAATTTAGTGAATTATGCATTGATGGTGTTGTATCGCGTCAGGTACGGACTGGGTGGACCCCGACGACCCGACCGTCATCGCGGAGAATGAACTCCTCGGCGCCGCGGCGTCCATCGATGCGGCGGCTAACAAGCTCGCCGCCCTGAGGCCCAGGAAGAGCATCAAGGTACCCTTCATCGACCACTACTATACATGTACTTTAACTCTTACCACTCTGCAGGCCAGACATTCTGGCCCGTATGATTCTAGTAGGCAGCTCCGTGGGCCACAATGTCTGGCCCACAGCAGGTATAACTTTAATCACTGATTTCTCTATCACCCAAGTATATTCTACCATAAAATATTTCAGATAAATACAGTTCATCGTAATTAACACGGTCATACGAATTGCCAGACAGAGTGTCCCAAAATTAGGGAACGAAAATATTTATTTTAATCGGTAGAAAAACGTCGCATATTTTTGATCAGAGTAGCTGATCAGTTATGAGAAAAAATGGTCAGAGTGGAAAGGGTTAAATACTATACAATGTCACCGAAAAATAATGCCAACATTTAAAAATATTATGGCATCGAAACCCTTTATGTTATACTGGTAATTTTGTCACTGAACGCTAGCTGGTGAACGTAAGTTTTAATTCTGATGTGACATGACCTTTCTATGCGCACACTAGCCGCGCAGTAGCCAAGGTAGCGAATTTCTGCCCCTATCTTTTAGACAGTTACTCCTGAAATGATTGCGACCAACAGTGCATACATCGAAATATACTAAAGTAAGAAAAATATGTACCTTTTTCTGCACATTTTAAGTTTAAAACCATTGAATTACCTTTAATTGTTTTTATGTAACAGTTATTTCAAATGTTGGGTATTTTTTTCGATGACGCTATATTTGTACTTAAATTACTATATATATATATATATATATATATATATATATATATATATATATATATATATATATATATATATATATATATATATATATATATATGTACTCAGATTGTGAGTATTTCTGCCACTCTACTTGTACTCCAATCCAAGATCATTATAGTATTGCTGTTACTATGTTTGTACTTATGAAGAGTTTTTTTGTACTTATGAAGTATTGTAGCTTTCAAATATATCTTTATATAACTCATTGTGTTTATACTCTTATTTTTTAAAAGATGAATCATTATCTTGTCTTTACTAAACTTTGAAATTGAAAATAATTACATATATTCTGGCTGTGCTAGCCTTTGAAAAGATGAATTATATGCAGGCTGTGCTGGCCTTTGGACAAAAGATTTATATACTGGCTGTGCTGGCCTTTGGAAAGAAGAATTATATGCGGGCTGTGCTGGACATTGAAAAGAAGAATTATTTACTGGTTGAGCTGGCCTTTGGAAAGAAGAATGACAATCTGGCTGTGCTGGCCTTTGGAAAGAAGAATTATATGCGGGCTGTGCTGGACATTGAAAAGAAGAACTATTTACTGGTTGAGCTGGCCTTTGGAAAGAAGAATGACAATCTGGCTGTGCTGGCCTTTGCGATGACATCATCCGTTGGTCGTTCCGGACTTTGCTGCAATGCCGGTTACCGTAAGATATGTTTGATATTCTTGGTTGTGTTTTATGATCAACCGAGAATCAGACATATTGTACGGTGGCCGGACCCATCGCCGACCAGACACTGCGTCCTGCGGGAGAGGACGGGGAGCCACGGCGACATTACACATCCCTGTTTAACACACGTTTAGAGATGAAATTGAAACACTTACCAGTGTTATCTGGGTGGGCTCGGACTGAAAGTGTGTTTTGTGTCCCTCTAGGAGGCGGACGAGACGCTGAACTTTGACGAGATGATTCTGGAGGCTGCCAAGTCCATCATAGCGGCCACCTCCGCGCTGGTCAGGGCCGCCAGCGCCGCACAAAGGGAACTTATCGACCAGGTACGCAGTCTCCATAAAAAATACTTAAATGGCCCTATACAAGATCAATGTTAGATTATTTAAATGGCCGTTTTAACAACGATTGGTTTTTTAAATTGTTTTAATATCTCCATAAAAGATCATTTTAATAATGGATCATTTTTCAACTATTTGAATGTCCCCATAAAAGACCATTTTTTTATGTTTGAAATATTCCCATAAGAAATTATTATTTATGTTGTTGGAAAGTTCCCATAAACGATCATTATTTGATTTAAATGTCACCATACAGAATCATTTTTTGATTATTTTAATGTCCCCATAAATTTTTTTAATGATTTTATTTACCCCATAAAAGATCATTATTTGACTTGTTTGAATGTTTCCATAAAAGATCACCATTTGAATTGCCTAAATAACCCCATAAAAGATCACTGTTTGATTGTTCAAATGTATCCATAAAGGATTTAAATATGTCTCGTTTAAATATCCCCACAAAAGATCACCATTTGAGTTGCCTAAATGACCCCATAAAAGACCACTGTTTGATTGTTCAAGTGTGTCCATAAAGGATTTTAATTTGTCTCGTTTAAATATCCCCATAAAGATCAACATTTGACTTGTTCGAATGTCCCCATAAAAGACCGTTGTCTGATTGTGGTCGTTGTGTGTCCCCAGGGCAAGGTAGCCCGCCGGCCGCTGCACTCGTCGGACGACGGGCAGTGGTCGGAGGGGCTGGTGTCGGCGGCGCGCCTGGCCGCCGCGGCCGCGCACTCGCTGGCCGAGAGCGCCAACGCGCTCGTGCAGGGGCTCGGCAGCGAGGAGCGCCTCGTCTCCAGCGCCAAGCAGGTGGCCAGCTCCACAGCGCAGCTGCTCGTCGCGTGCAAGGTACGTCTGACCAATCATACCAGTGGCCATTGGCATGTGCAATGTTCACGGGATTCTGTTTTGAATATTGAAAGCGTTAACTTTGTAAATCATATTGATATATTATTTTGTGAAATAAATACTTTGTTTTTTGATCCACTCACATAGTCACTCACATCAAGTCTTTTTATTTCTCAAAATAATATTCACGGGATTCAATCATGCTAGCGCGCATTAGCGTGTGCAATGTTCACGGGATTCAATTACGCTGGTGGCCATTGGCGTGTATAAAGTATGACCAACTCAAGCAAGCTAGTGGCCATTGGCGGGTGCAAGGCACAGATGATTCAATTACGCTTGTGGCCATTAGCGTGTACAAAGTGTGACCAACTCAAGCAAGCTAGTGACCATTGGCGGGTGCAAGGTACGGATGACTCAATCACGCTAGTGGCCATTGGCGGATGCAAGGTACGGCTGACTCAATCACAACCAAGCATACTAGTGGCCATTGGTGGGTACAAGGTGCACCCGACTTAATCATGCCAGTGGCCATTGGCGTGCGAAAATATGCTCGACTCAATCATGCTAGTGGCCATTGGTGGATACAAGGTACGGCTAATTTAATCACTGCCAAGCTTACTAGCGGCAATTGGCGTGCGCAAGTTTCGCCTGATTTAATCACGCTAGTGGCCATTGTCATGTGCAAGGTACGGCTGACTCAAACACGCTAGTGGCCATTGGCCATTACGAATCGGCTGTTAATGTGTAAGTGCCGCATGACGAGGGATGATGATAGTTGAATGTCGTGTATTTTAATGATCTGTTTACACGCGGCCACTATCGTCTCGGCTCAGCGGAATTTCTAACGATCGCGTGTCTGCTTCCAGGTTAAAGCGGACCCCAACTCGGAGTCGACGCGCCGCCTGCAGGCCGCGGGCAACGCGGTCATCAAGTCCACGGACAACCTGGTGCGCGCCGCGCAGCGCGCCATCTCGCACGAGGAGGAGCGCCACCTCGTGCTCAACACCAAGATGGTGGGCGGCATCGCGCAGGAGATAGACGCCAGGTAACCACGAGTCACTAGCGGTCGCGACGCTTGCGGGGATAGTTGCGGGGGGTTGTAAAACATGTAGAAACGTGTCTCACGAGTGGTTGTAACACGTAGATATGTAGTTACAAGGGGTTGCAACATAGTGATGCAGTCAAAATGGGTCATAACACATTTAGAAATAGTCACGAGGAGTTGTAACACATGTTGAAAAAATCAAACATAAAATGTAATCAAAAGATATCGTAATACATAGAGATGTAATCAAAAGAGGTTCTTACATATAATGATATAATCAGAAGGGGTCGTAACACATTTAGAAATAGTGATGAGGGGTGGTTACACATGTAGAAATAGTCACGAGGGGTTGTAACACATGTAGAAATAGTCGCAAGAAATTGTTACACACGTAGAAATAGCCACGAAGGGTTGTAACACACATAGAAAAAGTCACGAGGGGTTGTAACACATGTAGAAATAGTCACGAGGAGTTGTAACACATAGAAATAGTCACGAGGGGTTGTAACACATAGATATGTAGTCAAAAGGGGTCGTAACACAAGTAGAAATAGTCACAATGGGTTGTAACAAGTGTAGAAACATATCTTACTAGCGGTTGTAACGTATGCAGATTTTGGTTCAACAATTTGTTTGTCTCCTCCAAGATCTGAGGTGCTGCGCATCGAGCGAGAGCTGGACGAGGCCAGGGGCCGCCTGATGGCCATCCGCCAGGCCAAGTACAAGCTCAAGGGCGGCGACACGTCGGGAGACGACACCGACACGGAGATCACGCTGCACTCGCACCTGGTCAACCAGTCCACGAGCCCCTTCCAGCAGGCGCGGACCCTCAACCAGACCGGCTCGTCCTTCAACCAGACCAACTCCTCGTTCAACCAGACCAGCTCCTTCAACCAGAGCAGCTCGTTCAACCAGACCGGCTCCTCCTGGGGCCAGGCGGGCCCGCCCCGGCTGTCCACCTTCTCCTCGCCGCAGCAGGCCATCGAGAAGACCAAGTACCCGTCGCCGCCGCCGCCCAACCCGCCGCCGCCCATGTCCACCAACCTGTCCACGTTCTCGCGCACCGTCGGCGCCTCCACGGCCGCCAGCGCGACCGACGCCGCGCCCGCGCAGAACTACGAGGGATTCACGACACGGTAACATTTATTTTGAATAACCTTTTATGGTGTAAAACATAACCTTATATATTATCACTCATCACTATCCTCGTAATAAGGAAAATTTGCAAAGATGATTTGTGGCAGCTTAACCAAAGGAAAAAAACATGCAGAAATCTGGATTGGTACCCATTCTTTTTAAATAGTGAATAAAACAATGTCTTGAGAGTGGCCCTTAAAAGGACCCGTCTCAAAAAATACTGCACCCAAAAAGGACCAACTTTAAAAATTGTTATTTTGATCGTAATTATGTAATCATAATAACACATTTTTATGGTTGGTCCTTTTTGGGGTCAAATCCTTTAGACGGGTCCTTTTTCGGACCTCTCTTAAGACACTGTTTTAATCCCTATTTTTTTTAAATAATATTTTTTTAGAAGGTCCTTTATGGGTACAATCCTTTTTGAGATGAGTCCTTTTTATGACCTCTCTTAAGACATTGTTTTTATCACCATTTACAAAATATATACATTTGCACAATATCTGTCGGTGAATGCATTTCCTGATATGCAGCACAGTGCCCTATGCATCATTCCGTACATTTTCTTTATTGCACATATGTTTCTTGTATTTTATTTGATGTTAAATTTCTCTCAACTAATTGTGTTTCTTCTCTTTCTCCCGGATTGCTGCTCGGAATAATCATCACAACGATTAATCGATTTCGTAACACAAAACCCGCTTAAACACAATTTTACATTAATTCGCAAACACAATTTTACATTAATTCACAAACACAATTTTACATTAATTCACAAACACAATTTTACATTAATTCGCAAACACAATTTTACATTAATTTATAAACACAATTTTACATTAATTCACAAACACAATTTTACATTAATTCGCACACACAATTTTACATTAATTCGCACACACAATTTTACATTAATTAACAAACGCAATTTTAATGAATTCACAAATATAATTTTGCATTAATTCACAAACTCAATCTTACAATAACTGAAAAACACTAATTTTAATTGAATGGCAAAATTTGCACATGAATTCATCTATTTATGTAAAATTTAATTATTCAAACACAATTTGCCATGAATTCAACAATGGATTTTGCACACAATTTAACATAAATTCAATTTGATCGCTTCTCGCTGATGATAATTTGGCAGATAGCTTTTTGAAATCTTAAGAATTAAAACTTAATTTTAGATTGTTTTAATGCATTAGAGTCATTTTGTCGCTGTAAAAATGAATTGACTGCATCAGCGACGGACCGGTGTGGCGTCGTCACGCGGAGGTGTGTGTACGTCGATGACGTTTTGTTGTTTTTGTCGTTGTTTTGTTCCTAGATGTCTGTCTGTTGTCACTCTCCATACATTCACAACTACGTACAATGCAATTTTATCAATAGTACGCTTAAGTATTGTATTTTTCACTTTTTAGTTTATACCCGTCGTAATAGAAACACATCTTTTGAGATTTTATTTTGGTTTTTACAGGGCTTACGACCGTCATGGGCTGCTTTAAGTGATCACTACACTATTCAAATTCTATAAGCTACAATAATAAAAATGAAAATGATATTTTCTGGCGTTTCTCATGTGTGTGATTATAATCCAGGATTCGGACCTCACATACTATTAAAAGAGTTTCTGTTGAATGAAAAGCTTCTTTTCATCTCACCAATAGATGTCTCTAGTGAAGTTCTAGTGATTCAAGAACAGTGTTTCGAAATTGGTTCATATATATAGAACTTCCAAGAATTTGAGTAGTGCGGTTGTCAATCACGGGTAGATTGGTGAATGTTATACGTGTGTAAAGGGATCACTTAACCAGCCCATGATAGATCGTCAGCCCTATGAATGATCAAACGTCCATACTCTTCTTCATCTATGTTGAGATTTAAAATAAAATTCTCATTTGAGTTACATAACAGTGTTGACGGCATTCTCTATATCCAAAATTGTGAGGCATTAAAATCCTTTTTTGAATATGTCCGCGAAAATTAAAAAATAAAAAATCCATAGTATATTTTGTATTTATTCATATTAATACAAAATTATTGTAGAATTTTGTATTTTTTGATACCCTCGTATTCTTTGGTTTCGACTTGTCACCGCGGGCTGGCATCTGTAGCGTAAGACTGGTCACCTTTCCTTGGCATAATTTTTATATTTACGATTGATATAGCTGCATCTACGCCGCTCAGCGCCTTGTGCACCATTGAACGCTCAGCCGCGAGATTTTATAACAACATATTAACATTTTAAAAGATGTGGTTTTATTATTTTTTAATTTATTTTATTTATTTTTTATTTATACAACTTTAGGAATGTTTAATACCGAAATTCCCGAGAGCACTAATCACTCTCACAACGAATACTACAAAATGCCTGTTGATGTTGTTATCAATTTGTTTTCTTTTCTCTTTAAATTGCAGAGACCCTAACACCTCTAACAGAGAGTAAGTGTTTAGTCACAGAATGGCCGCACGGGCATCTGCACATACTATGTGCCCGTCGCGCCAATATTATTGCAACCGTATTCCGACCCCTGTCTTGCCAACCCCAATGCATTTTGCTATAACACGGAATGAAATATTACGTTATTAACTTTTTGATTCTCCGGGAATTTAACATATTGATTCCCTTAAATTTAACATTTTGATACTTGGGAATTTAAAGTTTAAATTCCCAGAATTTAACACATTTATGCCTAGGAATATTAACACGTAAGTTCCTGTTGATGTAACTTCTAAATTACTAGAAATTAAATGTTTTGATAACTGATAATTTGCTTAAAGTTACCAGGAATCAGCTATCTGCAATAGATTCTTAGGAAATCTTTATTAGATTCTTGGGAATTTAACATTTTGTTTGAAATTTTCAGTGCATTTTTTTCATTTCTACTAGATTCGTTGGAAATTATTATTAGATTCTTGGGAATTTAACACATAGTTTCTTGGATATTTTTATATAAATTCCCATAAGTATATTAAATTCATTTATATTTTGCAATAGATTCACAGAAATCAGTCATTAGATTCTTGAGTATTTATTATTTAAATTCCTGAGAATTTAGTTACAAATTTAACATTAGATTCCCGGGATTTTTACCCCGATAATAACAATAATTTAGTTTACCCCAAAACTTGCCCTGTTTTGTATCGGATGGAATGTTTTTATTTACCCACACATTCATAATTGTTTTGTATAAAAAAAATTATAATTTATTTATTTATTTTATAATTTAAGCTATGTTATTGATCTCTTTTTTAATTTTATGTTTGATTTATTTTAAGCATATTTGGTGTTGGCAATTTTTTTTCAAATGACTTTGTATTGATAATAACTAATGCATGGTTATTGTAGAAAAAAGTATCCCCGTATTAATCCCATAGTGATTCCATTTAAAAAAATTCCCTTAAAAATATCCCATTTTAAATTTTTCAAATTATGTATTGAAATTTTTAATTTCAGCCTGTAACACCTTGAGTATTTAATGCACGTATTTTGTAATTTGAACTAATATTTTTTTGTTTTTATTTCTTTTCTTTTGCCCTGTACTATGGCCGTTTGGCGTCTTCTGGAATGCATGGTCCGTCCACTCTGTAACAACTAATCTGTTTGCTTTCGGGAAATGGAAACGTTGTCGCGTAACGCACATTTCAACCGCCAACATTGAATGCCGTCGGAAACGCGTGGATCTGCCGCCAACGGAACGGAATCGTTTATCGTGCCAAATGAATAATGGAAAATCATTGAAATTCACCCGTTATAATCTGATTTGAACCTAAAATAAACATGTTTCGAATTGAAATTAATCAAAATCGACATGTTATAAATTGAAATGAATATGAAACCACAAAATTTATATCTGAAATGAATATCAAATCACCTGTTGATTGAAATGAATCTAAATCGACATGTTCGAAATGAAATTAATATAATATCACATGTTTTAAATTGAAATGAATCAATATTGACATGTTATAAATTTGAATGAATATGAACTGACACTGAATAACATGTTCTGAATCTAAATAAAATAATGGTATGTTCTAATTTGGAATGTATATGAAATCATCTTTCCAAATTGAAATTAATCAAAATTTACATAATAACATGTTTCAAATTGAAATTAATCAAAATTGACATTTTCTAAATTGAAATAAATATGAAATCTCATGTTTCCAACGAATTGAATCAACATTGGCATGTTTGAAATGAAAATTAATAAATAAACACATGTTTCAAAATGAATTTAATCAAATGGGCGTAATCAAAAAATTGTAATGAATAAAAAATAATATGTTCCAAATTGAAATGAATTAAAATTGACACATTCTGAATTGGAATGAACATGAAACCAAATGTTCACAATTGACATATTGAAAATGGAATTGAATGAAAAATAACATGTTTCAAATTTAAATGAATAAAAAATAACATGTTTCAAATTAAAATGAATGAAAAATAACATGTTCCAAATTTAAATTAATTCAAATTGACACATTCTGAATTGAAATGAATGAAATATAACGTGTTTCAAATTGAAATGAATGAAAAATAACATGTTTCAAATTGAAATGAATCAAAACTGACATGCCCTTAACTAAATCGAATGTGAAATCACATGTTCAAAATTGAAATTAATCAAAATTTATTGAAATGATTAAAAAAATAACAAACATGATACAAATTGAAATAAATAATAATATCACATGTCAAATTGAAATGAACAATTGAATTGTATCAAAATTGACATGTTCTAAATTGGAATGAATACTAAATCGCATGTCAAACACACGTTGAATTGGATCAAACAATGAAACGATCGCGCGACTTGCGTCACTTGCGATTCCGCGTGCGCAGGATAGAGTCGAACGAAGACACGCAGACGGTGGTGTACAAGACGACGTACTACACGGCGCTGCGGCCGACGGTGGTGGGCGCGCGCCGCAAGACGCCCGAGGAGGACGGCGAGGAGCGCCTCGGCCAGCGCCTCGGGGCGAGCCTGAGGCTGGGCGGCGGCGAGAAGCCCAAACCGCCGCCCAGAAAGCCGGCGCAGTAATCCCACACAACCGGTACAAGCACATCAACAAATTCTCAGAAAAACGACACACACTCGCCCATTTTTTCTCCGATTTCGACTTTTTCCGGTTTAAAACGCACCAATTGTGAAATGGGTATATTTCGTTTGACAATTTTACCCACTGTTGGTACGGGATAGATTAAATTTTAGAATAAAAATAGCAATGATACTATGATAATACATTTTAGAATAAAAGTCGGAATAATTTAATTGAATTTTACAATTATTAGGCTGTGAGATATTTTTTATTTATTTATTTTATTTCAAATGGCAAAGGAAGGATGAAAGAAGACTGAATGCAGTCGAAATGCGATCCCTCAGACAGATGTGCGGCAACGATGTACGATAGATGTTCGAATGGTGCAATAAAGAAAGAACGCAAGGCTGAGATAAGCATTATCGATAAATAATTTAATTTCTTAAAAGAAAGGCGTGTTGGGATGGTTTGGACACGTGGAACGTATGAATGAGAAAAGAGCGGTAAAAGAAATATATGAGGCGAATGTAGCTGGGAAAAGAAACAGAGGAAGACCGAGGAAAACTGGGCACGATCAAGTGTGTTAAATACTTGAAAGCGGCCGGGTCAGGAGTCGACATGATCGACGGGTATGTATGATGAGATGCATGTTTCTGAGAGAGGTGTGGAATGTTTGTATACACACATTGGTGCGGCGTTCTATTGTCTCTGCCTACCCCTGCAGGGAAGCAGTGGGATGGTTAGTTAGCTAGTTATATGAATTTACTCAATATGAGTTGATAGAACGAAACAGTATTTTCCCAGTATGAAGTAAGCAGTCAACTTATCCATGGCATTGCAGTCAAGCAATGCCTTGGACAAGGATAGCACTGCATGCATTAGGGTAAGTGGTTCATTTCCATCTCGGTTTGGTATCTCTAAAGGTGTTAAACAGGGATGTGTAATGTCACCGTGGCTGTTTAATCTGTACATGGATAATTGCAGAACTGGAAAAAAAAACATGCTAGCTAAATTTTTTAAGTAAAAGTTCTGCATTGGGAATAATCGGCGGGTATGTATGAACAGTTTTTCCGCCTCCGTACTGTAATGGTCAGCACGCTCGGCTACCGTTCTGGAGGTCCCGGGTTCGATTCCCAGGGGGGGTCAAATAAATACAAGTGATTTTTTCACTGTAATATTTATTCAATATTACCCTGTACCGGTAGCTGAAGCGATGGGCTGATCACCTTTCCTTCGTGTGTTAACGATCAATATAACATTGCGTTTATATATAATGCAGTGGCCCTATGCACCATTGGGGTGCGGATAAGGGTCTGAAAATGTATGAACAGATGCGCGAATGTGGAAGGGGCGAAGATTGTTTGCAAGGACAGAGTGGTGTGGCATTCTATGCTCTCTGCCTAGCTCTTCGAAGAAGCGGCGTGATGGTTAGCTAGTACATAAGTTGATAATATTTAGTTCAATTGATATCTTGGGGCGATAGATGACTTATGAGCTTAAGTACTCTCTTATGGTAGAGAAAGTCCAAAAGAAGTTTTTGAGGTATCTCTACATGAGAGAGTACGGCTATTATCCTCGGCTCTACCCGACCCAGTTCCTCCAGGGTATGCTCGGCTACAACAGTCTAGAGACTAGAAGGAATGTGTATTTAACTACGCATTTTTATCGATTGTTGCGCGGTATGATGGATAATCCTGAAATTACCCGGAGCATTGGTCTGTATGTTCCCGATAGTTACCTAAGACAGCGTCGGCATAGATTGTTTCACATTCCTATACACGGGACCAACCTGCCGATGGTTATGCCTGTAGGAAGAGCTACCGCTATGTTGAACAATATCACATTGGATATTGATCTGTCCCATGTGTCCGAAGGAGTTTTCCGAAGCGGGATTCTTCTACACCTTTAAGTCTTCTTGCTTACTTTTAATATATACGCCTTGAATATTGTTTGTTATGTATATATAATTTTTTTATTGAATAAATTGAAAATTATGCTACCGCGAATACGCACGCGAATATCGGTTAGGAAAAAGTCGGATTGGAGAAAAAAATCAATTTATCACTCATCACACACTCCATATTATCTCCCTTTTTATTTTATTTTTTTGCATGTTTTTCTTTCTTTCTGTACGCTTTATAGAAAATTCATTCTCCCAACCCTTGCACGATTCTTAGTATAAATTTTCAAACCGTCTAAAAATCAACGCAACAACGTGGACAGCTTTTACAACCGCCATTTTACATTTTACTGTTTATATATATTTTTTTTAAATATTTATTAGTCGCCTTAGAAAATTCTCCTTGCCTTTTATGTACAAGGATTTATAGCATATTTGTGTAATGGTCAGCACGCTCGGCTACCGTTCTGGAGGTCCCGGGTTCGATTCCCAGGGGGGGTCAAATAAATATAAGTGATTTTTTCACTCTAATATTTATTCAATATTACCCTGGACTGGTACCTGAAGCGGAGGGCTGATCACCTTTCCTTCGTGTGTAAACGATCAAGATAACACTGCGTTTATATGAAGCAGTGCCCTATGCACCATTGGGGTGCGAATAAGGGTTTTATTAATTTATTATTAAAAATAAATATCAAGCCACTTATTGAACTTTTTACTGTGCAACGGATCTTTTTAGGTAAAACTTGAAGGTTTTTTCTCCATTTGAAAAATATTTAGTATATTAAAAAAAATAATTAAACAATACCTTTTCTTCAATATGCAAAAACAACACTTTCTGCCCTGTAGCGGGTAAATGTTAAGTTAAAAATATGCCGCTTCTGCTGGGATATAGTACATTTTCTGGGCATTCTGAAAACATGCAAAATTGAAAATTGTCAATTTTTGATATATGACGTTGTTGAAAGGAGTTAGCGAAATATTTAAATTTCATAACTATTTCTGTGAGCCTAGGCGGCTCATTGTTAGAAATAGGTAGCAAATTGTGGTAGAGTGGGTTCGAACCGAGAAACTCTGACTCAAGAGTCCGCGACACTAACCACGGGACCACAGCCCAACAAATTATCTTATATCAATCAAGATTTGTCACATAGCTCATTTCGCTCACTCCTTTCAAGAACGTCATAAATCAAAAATCGTCAATTTTCAGTTGTTCATGTTTTCGGAATGCCCAGAAAATGTACTATATCCCAGCAAAAGTGATATATTTTTTACTTAACATTTACCCGCTACAGGGCAGAAAGTGTTGTTTTTGAATTTTGAAGAAAATGTATTGTTTAATTATTTTTTAAAAAATATTAAATATTTTTCAAATGGAGAAAAAACATTCAGATTTTACCTAAAAAGATCTGATGCACAGTAAAAAGTTCTATAAGTAGCTTGATATTTATTTTTAATACATTGTATTTAATTTTTAAACTTTAAAAACGTCCTCCTGAAAAATCAAGTTTTTTTATTTATGACGTTCTTGAAAGGAGCGAGCGATTTATTTGTCATATTTGCCTTTTCATATTTTCTAAACAAGACACCACTAAACTACGCCATTTCATATTAAAGCTATGCATATTACCGACTTTCTAAATTTGGCCAATGGTGAGTGTTACGCGGTGTACGAGGCGATCACTCTATCCGGCCAGTGTGAGGCCTCTAAACACCCAGACTTGTCTCCATCGAGATGTCCGTGAGTGTGTTGATTGATTCGCGGTTTGAAATTTTAACTTTGGTTTGCGTTGAGTTTTTAATCTTGCATTTTACCGCTAGTCTTTTTATTTTTAAACCCTGAATGGCTCACTGATAATACTTGCCTTTTTTGTGTCTTACGCTCATGACAATGCTGCATTGTTGTCGAGTATGATATATTATTTTGATTAAAATTAATTTAAAAATTATCGTTACTTTTGTCCGCCTCTGTAGTGTAATGGTCAGCATGCTCGGCCACCGTTCTGGAGGTCCCGGGTTCGATTCCCAGGGGGGTCAAATAAATATAAGTGATTTTTTCACTAATATTTATTCAATATTACCCTGGACTGGTACCTGAAGCGGAGGGCTGATCACCTTTCCTTCGTGTGTAAACGATCAAGATAACACTGTGTTCATATGTATGAAGCAGTGCCCTATGCACCATTGGGGTTCGGATAAGGGTTTTATTATTATTATTTAATTCATTCTTGATTCTCTTCAATTTTTGGGATGTTTAAACAGCTGTCACAATTTTTTATTTAAAGATTTATTTAGTCAAGAATAAATGGTTTTTTATTTCTCATTACTTAAATATTATTAAAGAATTTTAATTATAAATAAAAACCCTTGTTTTTTTACCACTTAAGTATTAAATTTTATGCTGAAACCCGTAGATGGAAGCATCTGTAGCTTCCGAAACTAGTTGTTAAAACGTTGACTATTAACTTGAAAAATGCCAACTTTAAAATTGCCGTGGCAGTCAACGTTTTAAAAATAAAATATAATATAATTAAAATGTAACCTTGTTTTAATAATAATAATAATCCCTTTCCGCACCCCAATGGTGCATAGGGCACTGCTTCATATAAAGGCAGTGTTATCTCGATCGATTACACATGAAGGAAAGGTGATCAGCCCTCCACTTCAGGTATCAGTCCAGTGTAATATTGAATTAAATTAGAGTGAAAAAATCACTTATATTTATATTGAACCCCCCTGGGAATCGAACCCGGGACCTCCAGAACGGTAGGCGAGCATGCTGACCATTACACTATGGAGGCGGACAAAAATGTGGTCCCGTGGACCTTGTTTTAAAATCACTTTAAATATTTTATTATAACTTAATTATAATGTCTACCGGTTTCCAAGCTGACCGCTTCTTTATCGAGACTTATTGAAACTTTTTAATTAGTCTTGATAAAGAAGCCAGACATTATAATTAAGTTATAATAAAATATTTATAGTGATTTTAAAACAAAGTTACATTTTAATTACAAAATGGAAAATCGCAAAGTTAGTGCTTCAAATATAAATTAAAGAATATAAACTCAAGTTGTGAAAGATGCGTCTTTTTTATTTATAATTTAATTGTGTCTTACCGCAGAGTGAATGCCCAAACAATAAATGACATATCACTCACTCCTTTCAAGAACGTCATAAATCAAAAATTGTCAATTTTCAGTCGTGTATGTTTTCCGAATGCCCAGATAATGTACTATATCCCAGCAAAAGAGGCATATTTTTAACTTAATATTTACCCGCTACAGGGCAGAAAATGTTGTTTATGCATTTTTAAGAAAAGGTATCGTTTAATTATTTTTTTAAATATACTAAATATTTTTCAAATGAAGAAAAAACCTTCAGGTTTTACCTAAAAAGATCAGTTGCACAATAAAAAGTGGCTTGATATTTATTTTTAATGCATTGTTATTATATTTTTAAACTTTAATAATGTTCTCCTACAAAATCGAGTTTTTTGATGTATGATGTTCTTGAAAGGAGTGAGCGATATCATTAAAGACTTGAATAAGATTAATTTATTGGACAGTATCTTGTGGAAAATTGTATTTAACACAAAATGTATATATATTAATATACGTAACGTATCCCTCCTCACATATTAATCAACCCGTAACACTAATATGGTTCCGTTCCAGCTATGAGACGCGTCGCTACGAGACGCCGCGATCTCTCACCGACACGCCCGACTTCTACTCCACCAACACCCAGACCCAGGAGGAGCGCAAGACCTTCCAATCCTCCGGAGCCTTCTCCGCATACTCCAAGGAGGCTCCCAGAGTCACGGCCGGTCTAGAAAAGCCCAAAAATACCGTCGCGTCGCCTCTTAGTCCCAAATTCAACGCCAAATTCGATCTGAAAAGAGAGTTTGAATCTTCCGATCTCTCCCGGAACAACTACAGCCAGAATGTCTTGTCCACCGATTACTCCACGGCGCCGACTCCTTACATATACGGGAACAGAAGCCCTACGTCGCCAAAACCGTTCTCCGCGGAGTCCATGCGCGTGGAATCCTACTCCCAGCAGCGCTCTAATCACTCTGCGACTTTGCCGGCACAGCCCAGTACCGGATATTCCGAAGTAAACCAGTCGTACAACTTCAAAGCGGAGTCCGCCAACAAGCAGTCGGGGCAAGGTTCGACAGCTGTGGCACGCGTCGGCTCCGCTCCGCAGCCGCAACAGGAGTCCGTCCAGCTCTTCGGCAAGGAGGTCTACAACTACGGAGGACCCAATTACTCCCAGGAGACCATGACGGAAGTAAAGGAGATCCCTAACGGCACGCAGAAGGTGACGACCACCAAGATATACAGCTCAACGCCCATGAAGATAACCAGCACAAACATGAAGTACGAGAGCTCCGGCACATCAGCCCCCAAGTTTGATTCCATGAGCGATTTCACCAAAGAATTTGGCACGGACGAATCCAATTTCTCAACGCTGGATTCCACTTTCAAGGACAGCGGGCGGGGCTTCTCCGCGAAGCCGTCGGAGTACGGCGGCCGCTCCGACTTCCAGTCCAGCGCCATGATCACCAAGACGGTGAAGTCGCCCGCGGAGCTGACCAAGGAGCTGGACTCGATGGAGAAGAAGCTCATGAAGCAGACCATCTCCTCGGAGGTCATCGAGAAGAAGACGGTCATGACGTCTTCCAGCAAGTCGGAAACTAGCTCCACGACCATGAAGAAGTTCGGAAACTTCTAAATATGCAAAAGGAAAAAAACAACAATAAAAAAACATGTTTTTTTCACAATTTGAATACGTTATATAGTCCTGCCATGAAGACGTGCCTTTTATATTATATTCCATTCATTCACATATATAATATATGAAATTATGTAAAAAAAACTGTCATTTGAATACGAAACGCCTAGACTAATGTGCAAAGGCAAATAGCCGCAAGTTAAAAACAGTAGTTTTGAGATAACCGAATTTATAGTTAACTTAAAATGATGCTTTTTGCCAACGCATGTATCAAATTAATACAATTTTGCGGCTACTTGGATAATGAATATCTCGGTAGAGGAAAGAGATGGAGCAAAATCTGCGATTGTACATGATAGAGGCCGGTTATAAGAATGCTTTGAGCCGTGTTATGCCAAACAGCCGCGACTCGAGCTACGGCTAGTTGCCTTTACACATTAGTGTATATTGTGAAAAAATATATGTTTTTTAATGTTTATTTTATACGCCAGAAATGTGCCTTGAAGTCTAACGATTGTTGGACAAAACGACGTGCCATCCTCTCCCAACTTTGACGATTTATATACATCTTTACACTTAGATTGTAAGCGAGGTATACTACCAAAACTAAAATGTGTATTTTTTATCTCCTTAAAAAATATTTACATTTAAAAAAAAAATTCATATAATTATTTTTAGCGAGTAAAAAGTATATTGATGTTTTTTCTTTAGACGTATTTATTGATTAATATCCGCTGTATCTAGCGTTCTGTTCATAATATATTTTTTATCACATTTAATGTACAAAAAAAAATGTATTTAAATAATTAATATGAGTCGTTTTTTCGATAGTTATATTTTTTTTTATTAATTTTTATGTTGCGTCGCGGCTTACATTTATGAAATATTACTTAAAATCCAGATTTTTTATCTCGCCAGTTGCATTTAAATGAAACCCTTTGTCAAATTGTTTAATTGTAATATTTGTGCTAATTATTATTTTTAAATAATTTTATTTATGCTTAAGATACTTTCAAACTAGGCGCATGTTGCTAACGTTACTTTCAAACTAGAGTCCATCTTGCTAAGGAGACTTTCAAACTAGAGTCTGTCTTCCTAATGTTACTACGTAGTTTAATGAATAGAGTCTATGTTGCTACAGTGTCTTAAAAAATGCCTTTTAAAATAAGAAATCTCAGTGGAAACCACTTATTATGAAATAAAAGAAGTCTTACATGTTTAAATTCACACAAGTGCCATTTTTAATTATGTTGTTATGGAGACTTTCAAACTAGAGTCATGTTGCTAATGAGACTATCAAACTAGAGTCCATGTTGCTAATGAGACTATCAAACTAGAGTCCATTAATACGGACTTCTTAGTAATTTCAGGAGTGTCAAACTAGAGTCCACATTGCTAATGAGATTCAAACTACAGTCAATATTGCTAATGAAACTCTCAAACTAGTGTCATGTTGCTAATGAGACTATCAAATTAGAGTCCATTAATATGGACTCCTTAGTAATCTAAGGAGTCTCAAACTAGAGTCCAAATTACTAATGAGACTCAAACTACGGTCTATATTGCTAATGAGACTCTCAAACTAGTGTCGTGTTGCTAATGAGACTCTCAAACTAGAGTCATGTTGCTAATGAGACTTTTAAATTAGAGTCCATGTTGCTAATGTTACTTTAAAACTAGAGTCTTAAGTCCATCCTATTACGGAGACTTTCAAAGTAGAGTCTCTGCCGCTAAAGTGTCTTTAAAAATGCCTTTTATAATGAAAATTCTCAGAATCAAAACTACTTTTTTATGATATAACAAATGTTTTATGTATTCGAATACACACATGTGCCATTTTTCTGATTTTAGATACTAAAAAAATATTATTTTGATATATGATACTAAACCGGTTACTTCATAAACTTGTCTTTTGATAATAATGAATTTTAAAAATGTATATTTAATTTAATAATAGAATTATATGATATAGGATGCCTTGAAATTTACCCTGTTGATGCCAAAATTGCCTTTTTTAAATTTACACGGTAATTTTTTTTAATATGTATTATTATCGGGGCATTTTAAAAATTGAATTATTTTGAATTTATTTGAAATTTTAATCGCTTTTTTAATTGTATTTTCTTGTATAAAATTTTAACAAAAGAATTAATATAATTTTTAACACTTTGGGTTAGAGAGACGGATGTAATTTGGAAATGTAACAAAATCTAATCAACCTTTAACCAAAAAATATGGAATATGTTTATTAATTATTATTAATATAAAAGGAGTGTTTTAAAATAAATGGTGTTTTATTTCTGATTTTATTTTGTATTTAAAGGTGACGGCTCGGTTGTCTTATCCGCATTTTGACAAGAAAAAATTATTTTTTGACATCTCATCAAAGATGAAGAAGAATATGGAAGTCTGGGCATTTACGGGGCTTACGACCGTCATAGGCTGGTTTAAGTGATCACTTTACACACGTGTAACATTCACCAATTCTACCCATTATTGACAACCACACTCTCAAATTCTTGGAAGCTCCATATATATGAACCAATTTAGAAACCTTGTTCATGAATCACTAGAACTTCACTAGAGACATCTATTGGTGAGATGTAAAGAAGCTTTTTATTAAGCATAAACTCTTATATATCTTTGGACACACTCAAAATGTTGTAAAGAAAAAATTATATTTATGTACTAATTTTTAAATCAAACGCAGATTTTTCGAGTCTACTAAGTTTTGTTTTATTGTTTCAAAAGACAAAATGTCCGCCTCCGTGGTGTAGTGGTTATCGTGTTTAGCTACCGTGCCGGAGATCCCGGATTCGATTCCCAGGGGGGGCTGAAAATAAATATTGGTAATTATCAGTCAAATATTTATTTCATAATACCCTGGACTGGTACCCGAAGCGGAGGGCCGATCACCTTTTCTTCATGTCGATCATAACGATCAAGATAACACTGCGTCAATACGATGCAGTGCCCTATGCGCCATTGGGTGCGTATAAGTGTTAAAAAAAATTGTTTTATTGTTAAAAAAGACATAAAAATTAATATTGTGAGAACTGTTTCGCCTAGTTATGGCATTTTCAAACGAATATTCTACTTTCGTTTGAAAATGCCATAACTAGGCGAAACATCTGTCACAGTATTAATTTTATGTGTTTTTTTAATAAAATACAACTTCTTCTTCTAACCCTTATCCGCACCTAATGGTGCATAGGGCACTGCATCGTATTGACGCAGTGTTATCTCGATCATTACTTTCATGAAGGCAAGGTGATCACTCTTGCGCTTCAGGAAACCAGTCCAGGGTAATGTTAAATAAATATTACAGTGTAAAATCATAAATATTTTTTTTTACCCCCCTGGGAATGGAACCCGGGACCTCCAGCACGGTAGCTAAACACGCTGACCATTACACCACAGAGGCGGACAGACAAAAAAAATCTGTGTTTGATATAAAAGTTAATACGTGAATTGAAATGGAGTTCTACAAATTAAGCGACGAATCGATAAATAATAAAAGAGATTCTGATTGAAACAACTCCCAAGTGGAACAAATCACAATATTTAACACATTCAAAATAATGTGAATGGTTAGGATAATTTGGCAGTTTCACATCAATATACATATATATATATATATATATATATATATATATATATATATATATATATATATATATATATATATATATGTATATTGTATATAATTACAATGATTAAAGAAAACACTTGTTTTTTACCACTTGAGTTTTATTATAGACTTCACGTTTCTGAAGTTAAACTTCCATCATTCAGGTCTGTACAATAATATATCATTCAGGTCTGTTACTATACAGACCTGAATCAAGTGGTATAAAACAAGTCGAAACGACAAAACCCGGTCGCTGGTCAAATAAAAAAGTGGAAAAGCTAAAAATATTGGTTTTAATCTAATAATAAATTAAAAATGCAATTCCATCACGAAGTGTCAGTGGATAATATAAATCTATTAAAACAAGTGTTTTATTTAATCATTGTGACATGTCTTACCACAAAGTTAATGCCGAAACAATAAATAATTGTATATAATTCACTAGTATAACAGAATGGTGATAGATTAATAATAATTTGACATAAATTCATGTTGTCAAGTTTGCATAAACCAAGGTATTGTTGGATTACTGGTATAATTCACGCAAATGACCTTATAACAAAAGTTTCTTGCAAAAAATAACTGGCGTGAATCTTCCTCTTGTACCCTGGCCATATCCTCTGCCCTATCCAGGGGTAGGAGTCAGCCAGTTTGCTAGAACTTGTTCTAGGCACTTGTTTAGGCACTTGTGCCTAAAATATTTAAGGTGGAGACTGACCGGAGCATTTTGTACGATTTGACTGTACGATGTGAGCATTCAGTCAGTACAGCGAGCCGAGCGCTCTATCTATAGTATCGGATGCTCGCTGATGCACGCCGCGAGCGATGTTACGACATTATGTTACGACTAAATGCTCCGGTCAGTCTCCACCTTTAGAGTTCGCCAAACCGGTCCTAACTCTTTGTTGTCACACAATTTCCGATTAAGATTATGTATCGGAGCATTCTCAGTTGTTATGTGAATGTTCTGTTTATGTGGAGAGTAAAAAACAAATAAATGAATAAATGTAATAACTACATTTTATAGATTATCGATAAAATTAAGAAAGGTATGTTGAGATGGTTTGGGCATGCGGAACGTATGAGTGAGGAAAGAACGGTTAAACAAATTTATGAGGCGAATATAGTTGGAAAAAGAAGCAGAGGAAAACCTGGCACAATCAGGTATGTCAAATACTTGAAACCGGCCGGGTCAGGAGTCGTAATAATCGTCCAGTATGTATGAGGAGATGCATGAATGAAGAGGCGAAGAATGTTTGCAAAGACAGAGTGGTGTGGCTTTCGATTCTCTCTGCCTACCCCTGCGGAGAAGCAGAGTGATGGTTAGTTAGTTAGTTAAAAAATCTAGAAAAAAATTGCTCGTGCGGAATTTCTATTGTGCGTTATTTCTATGTTCTTTAACTATGTTCTATGTACTTACATTAATTGATTTGGCAGTCACTTTGTGGTAAAATCTATCCATTTTTAACTAATGTTTTACTTAGTAAATAAGTAATGTAAGCAAGTAACTGAGTAAAACATTAATTAAAAATGTTCTATGTAGTTTAACTTCTGTTAAACTCATTAAAAAGTAAAGAATAAGATAGATTTAGTGCTAGAGGCAGAGAGAGGATCTCAAAAGAAAGAAGCGGCGTGATGGTTGGTTAATTAGTTAGTTATATTTTATAGGGGGGGGGGGGGTAGAGGTAGTACCTAAAGGGCGAACTGGTTCGTGAAAATTTTGAATCCCACCGCTGGCCCTATCCATATAAAATTATCATTTAGTATACACCACAATCCATAATCGAAGCCAAGGCACAAAGAACTTACAAAGAAAATCTCAAAATATTATACTAAGTGATGTGACTTTGAAGGTGAGTGTAACTCTATATGTGATGACATAACGAAAAGAAAAAACCGAGCTTACAAAGGTAATACAATATGATCATATCATGGCACAGTCATACAGGTCTTTTTACTATCCCAAAGGTCTCCATTTCAAAATTTTAGGAGTCCATCTTGTGGGGTCCTGTCTTGCGACATGTTCTGCCCATTAGCATTTAAGTCTTGCCACTGAATCCATGATATACGTTAAAGATTGCTTATATTATATTTTAGCTCAGGGTTTCCCAAAGTGTAAAGAGGGGCGCCGAGTCGATTCTCTTATCATTATCCGAAACCACAAATATTCTGGGGTACCTATAAAGCAACAATTTCTTTTTTGAGAGCTAGCATCTTTCTACCCAACTACTATTATTGTAGGTACCTATTTCTTTCGACTATAATACATATCACTCACTCCTTTCAAGAACGTCATAAATCAAAAATTGTCAATTTTCAGTTGAGCATGTTTTCGGAATGCCCAGAAAATGTACTATAATCCCAGCAAAAGAGGCATATTTTTAGCTTAATATTTCCTCGCTACAGGGCAGAAAATGTTGTTTTTGAATTTTAATACGTAAAACGTATTCTTTATTTATTTTTTTAAATAAACTAAATATTTTTCAAATGGAGAAAAAACCTTCAGGTTTTACCTAAAAAGATCTGTTGCACAGTAAAAAGTTCAATAAGTGGCTTGATATTTATTTTAATACATTGTGTTAAATTTTTAAACTTTAAAAACATTCTCCTGGAAAATCAAGTTTTTTTATTTATGACGTTCTTGAAAGGAGTGAGCGATATATAAAGTCACACTATCTATCCCAAAGAGCTTACTTAAATAGGGCGCTGTGACAAAATATTAAACTTGTAAGTGCGCCGCGGGCTGAAAAAGATTGGTAACCCCTGTTATAAATTATAAAACACCACAACTTCTTCAGTTTATTATAAATATATTCAAATACAGCATTAAATGAGCTTGTTTACTTATATTTTTGTATTTTTTTTACAGGAAAATATGGAAGACGACTTTATCAAACATAGCTTGACGACTTCTGCCCTGAAATGAATATTTTTATTTTTACTTTGGTCTAACCCAAGAAGCGTATTCTTTAATAGTGTTTTTCTTAAATAATAAAATATTAACAAAAAAAAATAAAAATAAAACAAACAAATAATCCCCCTTTTCGACATTTATTTTATACATATACTTACAATTATTGTTAGTTTAACATTTTCTTTCATAATTTTACTTTCCATATTTTTTTAACAGAGCAAATTTTGTAAATTATACCTATCAAATTGTAACAAATAAAATAATTTTTTTAAATAGAATTTTTTGTACAACCTACCCCGAATTTTATTTATTTGGATAATTTTGGCACTGCGAATTTTGTGAAGAAGGTAGGTACCCCAGTTGTTTTATTGCAACCGAATTTACTATGTAGGTAGTTGAAAATCATAATTGTTATCATCATCGCGAGTGAGTGTGTCTAAAAAAATTCACTGAAAAATGAAATCAAATAAACTTTAATTATTAAATACTAACATCACATGTTTTGTCTTCCTCCGTATCGCAATTGTTAGCGCGTTTAGGTACCGTGTTAGATGTCACGAATTGCATTCCCAGAGGAGGAGGTTTTCGCACTTATATATTTTAAATATTACCCTGGACCTGACGCGCAGGATTAATCACCTTGCTTACATGTAAGTAAAGATCAAGATAACACTACGTCAATAAGATGCAGTGCCCTATACATCATAGAGAGCGGTTAAGGGTCAGAAGAAAATGAAGAACCTCGCAAACCTCCCGCCATCAAGCTTACCTCTTTTTAAAGCATAAAGTTGCCGTTGCTCAGCACGTTCGCTGGTAACAATTCATCGGCAGTTCTCGTCTAAACTTCGGGACGCGGACCTGATTTGAAAACTCACAAGGGGGTTGGCAGCCTACAAAAAGCTTAGAGGCAGTTTTTGGACTCCATATGCTCCACATAAGGGATGGATATGAATAAATGAATGAACGAATGAACTTTGATCAAAAAAGTAAACACACTCACACATAGAAATAGACTGTAAAACTTATAAAGATAGCTTATACCCTAAGTAGCAACATGATAAACGGTGTAACATAAGCCATAGCTTTATTTTTAAAGTCGGTATATACGTATCCTCAATATAATGAATTTAAAATTCAGAAGAACGTTTTATTTCGTGGTAACTAAATTCCATCCAAGTATTTATTTTGTATACACAACACGAGTAACATTAAAAATAAATTATTTTGTAATAAAAGTGGCTACTTAGAAAATGTTATTTCAAAGGAATATTATTTTTGTACCGTTATATTAATTTAGAAAAAAATAGTGAATAATTGGTAGTATAAATATGTTATTTATTTTACATACCCGGAACAACAGGCCCCGTTTTTTTCAGTTTTAAACAAGTACTGTTTTATTTCCATTCACTGACTAGGTATGACCGCACTTTTTGGCCTTCGGCATAATAAATAGTGCATGCGGCAACACCGACCGCGTTGTTTTGCCAAAAGTTGATAATTTGACGGAAAGAGGACTCGACATATTGCCGTTTTCACCATGGCTGTGCCGAACGGTGCGAAGCGGCGCCACAACGGCGAGAAGATGCGGCCGAAGAAGTTCAAGCCAAACGGCAAGGGCCCGGGAGGCTTCGGGCGCTACGGGCCGCCCGCCATGTTGCGGGACGCCTTCGGCCCGGCCCCCGGCCCGTACATGGGCTTCCCGCAGCCGCCGCGCTTCCCGCCGCGCGGGCCGATGTTCCGGCCGATGGGGCCGCCCATGGGGCCGCCGATGGGCCCGCCCTTCCGCGGGATGCCGCCCTTCCCGCGCTACCCGCCGCCGTTCATGCAGCGGCCGCCGTTCCCGCGGCCGCCCTTCCCGCGCCCGCTGCTGCCCAACCCGGGCATGCGGCCGAAGCCCTACGCCAATATGAAGCCGCACCGGAGCGCGCCCAAGAAGCCCCCCATCAAGCCCCCCGACGGCCTGGTGGACCTCACTCAGCCTTGGATCACGCCGGAAATCAGGGAGCAAAATTCCAATAGACAGAAGCTTTTGAAGGTAACCTTTAATAATAATAAATCTGGATAACTTAAATAGCGCCATTTTCGTAAAATACTACCTCAAGGGCGCTTCAATGCTGTGGAAGATTATCACTAAAAGATTGCTAGGTTTTTTGACTCAGTTTTTAACACTCAACTTTTAGCCTAGAATTTATGTCAGCCATATATCCACATAACCACATTCCTTTGTATATATTTTTTTTATTTGAGTTAACAATAGTAACATACAGTAGTCGTACAGAAGAAAGTGACCAACTACCAAAACGTAAAATGTCCAGGAGGGCCATTTAAGTCACTTTTGCTTGGCAACAAAATAAACATCAACGCAGTTAGTCATTTTTACCAAGTCAATATATTATACTTCCAAGTTTAAAATCCTTTGGGATGTTTTTCAGGGCAATATTAAGCTAGTAAGATATCAAATAGTCAATGATCACGTTTTTGTAAAACAATGCACTTGGTCACTTTCTCCTGTATGACTACGATATGTATGACAAAACATTACACAAGCTAATTATAGTTGACCACATAAACATAAAGATTATTACATAATATTTAGTGTAGATCTCTAGCAAATGAACACATATCGCTCACTCCTTTCAAGAACGTCATAAATCAAAATACTTGATTTTTCAGGAGAACGTTTTTAAAGTTTAAAAATATAATACAATGTATTAAAAATATATATCAAGCCACTTACTGAACTTTTTACTGTGCAACAGATCTTTTTAGGTAAAATCTGAAGTTTTTTTCTCCATTTGAAAAATATTTAGTTTATTGAAAAAAATAATTAAACAATACATTTTCTTCAAAATGAAAAAACAACACTTTCTGCTCTGTAGCGGTTAAATATTAAGTTAAAAATATGCCGCTTTTGCTGGGATATAGTACATTTTCTGGGCATTCTGAAAACGTGCACAGCTGAAAATTGACGATTTTTGATTTATGACGTTCTTGAAAGGAGTGAGCGATATGTATGAGAGAAAATGTGTACTTACCGTAACATTCCCCACATTGTGAATGTGGACAAGATATAGGGGATGCAAACCATATGTTCTTTCAGTGTCCGCACACAGCAGAGAAGGAGTACTTTATAAATAGCTTAACACGGGCAGGAATCCAACTGCCCACCCCAAGTATCCAGCCTTCTTTCTGAACCTAATACTAGAATCAAGGTCATCATTTCTAAAATGATAAAGCTAAACGCATTTAACCTTTTAACCGCGTCAACTTTGTTCCTGAGAGACGCCCGTACGCACCGGTTTTTAAAATGATTACTTTTATCATGTATTTAGTTAAGAAACGATTTATTTTCCTAAACAAAAACGTTCAATGGGATTCATTATGCCTTTTTGGTACTCTATAATACACTTGTGTTACATTATTCTTGAAATATATTGTAATATAAACAAATAAGATCGTAACATAAATAAATCAAAGCACGCATCGTGTGTCACTCTTACCCACTGGCGATGCGTAGCGTCGAGAGTGAGACAGATATAGGGCATGATTATGGCGCGGACTAATTACCGACCGCAAGAAAAATCAGGGATCTGTTCTTTTATTTATCCTTGTGATGTTACAAATTATTAGTCAGATATTTCAACAGATGTCGTAAGACCGAGGATTGACGTATTATTTTATCCAAAGTTCCACACCATGAAAAAATCCCTCCAAGTTGAACTGAGGTTCAAAACTTGGAGCAACGTAAAAACACAAACGCTTATGTCAGATGCGTATGGGGCATGTTTTGTTAAAACACATACGGTTATGCGAGCCGCGTGGATCCGGTTAAACTATGAAATTTTGTATTAATTGTGATTGGGATAACAAGAGAACGAATAAGAAAATATATGTGGCGAATGTGAGCGGAAAAACAGAACGAGGAGACTGAAAAAGACTTGGCACGATCAGATCAATCAGAACCTAAAATCTGGCGGTGTCAAAAGTCTGCGTAATCAGAGGGCATGTATGACTAGATGTCGCTCACTCCTTTCAAGAACGTCATAAATCAAAAAACTTGATTTTTCAGGGGAACGTTTTTAAAGTTTAAAAATATAATACAATGTATTAAAAATAAATATCAAGCCACTTATTGAACTTTTTACTGTGCAACAGATCTTTTTAGGTAAAACCTGAAGGTTTTTTTTTCCACTTGAAAAATATTTAGTATATTTCAAAAAATAATTAAACAGTACAAACAAACAACCTTTTCTTAAAAATGCAAAAACAACACTTTCTGCCCTGCAGCGGGTAAATATTAAGTTAAAAATATGCCTCTCTTGCTGGGATATAGTACATTTTCTGGGCATTCCGAAAACATGCACAACTGAAAATTGACAATTTTTGATTTATGACGTTCTTGAAAGGAGTGAGCGATGTATGGATGTGAAGGAAGCGAGGATTGTATGTCAGGACAGAAGAGTGTGGCGTTCCATCCTGCGTAGAAACGATGTGATGGTAGTAGTAGTAGAAGAAGGTAAGATCTGTCCTGCACTTCAAGTATGAAGCGCAGTAGAGATGTTGCCGTCGTGTAGTCATCGCCTGGTGGTCTCGGAGTGGCGGCTTGACGGTTTGCTGCGGCGTTGCAGGCGGCGCGCTTGTCCAAGAAGGACGCGGACTGGGAGAAGGTGAAGGCGTGCCGCCTGGAGCTGCAGAGCATGGCGAAGGAGGCGAGGGAGAAGTACCTGAGCAAGCACCCGGACAAGGGCAGCGCTGCATTCCGCATCAACCCCGACTCCAGCTCCAAGGGGGTGGACTTTACGGAGGACCTCAAGTTCTAAAGGTGATTTTTTATTTATTTATTTTTTTTATTCAATATATTTACATTTTTATTTATAACATAATACATTTGAAACATTTATACATATCGTAGTCGTACAGGAGAAAGTGACCAACTACCAAAATGTAAAATGTCCAGGAGGACCATTTAAGTCACTATTACTTGGCCGCCTCCGTAGTGTAATGGTCAGCACGCTCGGCAACATTCTGGGGGTCCTGGGTTCGATTCCCAGGGGGGGTCAAATACATTTAAGTGATTTTTTCGCTGTAATATTTATTCAATATAACCCTGGACTGGTACCTAAGCGGAGGGCTGATCACCTTTCCTTCATATGTTAATGATCAAGATAACACTGCGTTTATATGATGCAGTGCCCTATGCACCATAGGGTGCGGATAAGGGGTTCAAATTACTTGGCAAGAAAATAAAAACCTATGCAGTTAGTCGTTTTTAACAAGTCAATATATTGTACTTCCAAGTTTAAAATCCTTTGGGATGTTTTTCAGGGCAATATTAAGCTAGTAAGATATCAAATAGTCAACGATCACGGTTTTGTAAAACAATGCACTCGGTCACTTTCTCCTGTATGACTACGATATGGAAAACTTTCATATTTCGATTCGCTGTGTCCCTCCAAAAAAGAGACTGAGCTCTTGTGCTCGGAGAGGGACTTACACTCGTGGTTTAATGTTATATAATAAATGGTATATTAGTATAATTTATATTTGAAATGAAATTTGAATGATTAGTATAATTTATATTTGAGTGAGCAATATATCAAAAATCATCAATTTTCAGCTGTACATGTTTTCAGAATGCCCAGAAAATGTACTATATCCCAGCAAAAGCGGCATATTTTTAACTTAATATTTACCCGCTACATGGCAGAAAGTGTTGTTTTTGAATTTTGAAGAAAGGGTATTGTTTAATTTTTTTTTTTAAATATGCTAAATATTTTTCAAATGGAGTAAAAACATTCAGGTTTTACCTAAAAAGATCTGTTGCACAGTAAAAAGGTCAATAAGTGGCTTGATATTTATTTTTAATACATTTCATTATGTTTTTAAACCTTAAAAACAATCTCCTGAAAAGTTTTTTGATGTATGACGTTGTTGAAAGGAGTGAGCGATATAATAAATCAATACAAAGGAAAACTCTCTCTCAAGACCTACATGAGTCATGTAGCTCACATCATGTCTTGGTGGTAGGAGCTTCACCTTCTCGGAGTCCAGTAGAGGTCCTCCGAGGATGTGACTACAATGTGTTAACACATTAGTTACGGCAATGTTTTGATAAAACTGTATCTTGAGGCGGGCGACATTAGACAGCTGTTTTATTATAATACAAGAATGCTCTGAGGCTGAACTCGAAAACAATACGAAAACGGTTAAATGGTCTCTAACGTCTCAAAATAAAATCATGTTAGTCCACAAATCACAAAAGTAAAAAAACATGTTAAAAACACTAATAAAATATTAGAAAATAACAACACAGTTTAACAACCGCCGAAAACTCAAAATCTGCCAATAAAAAATGATTTATGGCCTTTCCCCACACGCGTTTATTGCTTTGTAAGTACCAACTGCCGACTTAAGTAAAGGACAATGATCTTTGTATTTTATTTCATTTTAGGACAAAGAAAAAAACGCACCGTCTGTATCCATTGTTTAAAGTTAATTTGTAACATTTCCTTCGAAACAGATTACGACCATTAGCTATGTTTTGAACCAGTAAATATGAGTATTATTTTGTTATATTACAACGACATCTATCCACTACACAACAAAAGCAAAAAGGCCGAGAGATTAGAAGTTTATGACGTGTTTTTTGTATACCAAATTGAAGGTAGCCGAAATGCACAAAAATGTGCACCCCGCCACCACACAAGGTTTCTGAAACGCACAAATATGTGCACACCGTACACAATGTGTTAATAAACTAAAAAGTGGTCTTATCAAGTGTTTAATTTATATATATATATATATATATATATATATATATATATATATATATATATATATATATATATATATATTTTTTTTTTTTTTTCTTATTCTTCTTCTTTTTGTAGATCCTAGGGATCTGTTTGTGCCTCCGCATGTCGCTCTTGGGATGTTGACTCCCAGCTGGCTTTCCACCTTTTCGGAGGTCTGCCTGGGGGTCTGCGTCCTTCAGGGTTGCCTTGGAGGGCGATACGTGGAAGTCTGTCTTCTGACATTCTGTTTATATGTTCCTTCCCGTATCGCCTTCGTTGTCGTCCCCGCCTCACGATATCCTCCGTCTTACACATTTTAAACTTCATGTACAGAAAATAAAAAGTACATTGGCGGGCTTATTGCTAAAAAGCAATATCTTCCAACCGACCAAAGACGGACTAGTGATATTGATCAAAACGTTTGATACCATATATAGCCGTTTGCAATCAGAGGGTAGATAGTACTTGAACATTTAAAAAACATAAATTACAAATTGACATTTAAAAAAAAAACAAATTACATATTAATATACCAATTAATTATTATATTAATAAACCAACAAATTACATATTAATATACCAATTAATTGGTAATTAAATTACATATTAATTACCAATTAACAAAAGACGATAATAAGGAGGGCAAAGGAAGAAGGGAGTTTAGGGAAGGAGGTAGAGGGAGGAGGTTTGATGGACAGTTAGGATTCTAATGATAGATAGTAATGTCTCAGACGTTTTTAAAAGTTAATACATATTATTGTCTGATGTAATAGATTTGTTTGATGTTAGTCTGATGTTCCGGATGTCGGTATATTTTTTGATAACATATTTTTTATTTTATTAAAATAAACACTTGAATAAACCAATTTATGAGTTTTATTTTTATTTACGACTAGCTTCGAAAACGACAGATGTTTTCATCTTCTGGTACAAATTAAAATTAAGTTTTAATTTGTACCAGAAGATGAAAACATCTGTCGTTTATACTAGTCGTATATATGAATAAAACTCATTAAAGCGGTATATTCAAGCGTTTAATTTTAATAAAATAATCATGTCATTCTACAAAGAATGATTGAAGAAAACACTTGTTTTTTACCACTTGAGTTTTATTATAGACTACATATTTCGGAAGTTAAACTTCCATGAATGGTGAATGCTGAACATTCTGAAACATGTAGTCTATAATAAAACTCAAGTGGTAAAAAACAAGTGTTTTCTTTAATCATTGTAACATGTCTTACCACAAAGTTAATGCCGAAACAATAAATAACATATTTTTCACTACTTAATTTATTTATTTTTCTGTTACAGATATTGGCGGGCATCATTTCAAAAATGAATCTAACATAGCAATAATTGGATTTAGGTATTCAAAGTATTTGAGCATCATATGTACATATTTATATATATATATATATATATATATATATATATATATATATATATATATATATATATATATATATATATATATATATATATATATATATATATATATATATATATATATATATATATATATATATATATATATATATATATGTATAATAGAATTATCCCTCTTTATCCGTGGACCTGTGTTTTAACATTATACGGCATTACCTGTTGCGGCATTTCCATATTGTGAATCATCTAATTCATAGTAAAACAGTGATAAAATATATATATATATATATATATATATATATATATAGATTTATATTATCCACTGACACTTCGTGATGGAATTGCATTTTTAATTTATTATTAGATTAAAACCAATATTTTTAGCTTTTCCACTTTTTTATTTGACCAGCGACCGGGTTTCGTCGTTACCGACATCATCAGACTGGACCAGTCTGATGATGTCGGTAACGACGAAACCCGGTCGCTGGTCAAATAAAAAAGTGGAAAAGCTAAAAATATTGGTTTTAATCTAATAATAAAATATATAAATAAAATATAAATATATATATATATATAGGTAACACTGCGTTTATATGATGCAGTGCCCTATGCACCATTGGGGTGCGGATAAGGGTAAGAGATACATATATATATATATATATATATATATATATATATATATATATATATATATATATATGTATATATATATATATATATATATTTATAATTCAGATCACAAATCCTTTTATAACGATATCTCATTATAGATGAAGAAGAATATAGAATTCTGGGCATTTACAGGCCATACGACCCGTCATTGTCCGTTTTAAGTTCAGCGTTCTCCATTCTACCCATGATTGACAAGCACACTACTCGAATTTTCGAAAGTCGTATATATATCCATCGATTGACACTTTCTTTCACGTGTGCGAATTCTCGCCATCATCTATGGTTGAGTTGTGTGACTCTTTTATAAATAATGAAACTTCCTTCATGAAATTACCATTGCTTCACGAAATCTATTTAAAGTTCTACATGAAACGTATGTAAGATTCTTCCGGAATCATTTTATATACAGGGAGACGCCTGAAAACGTGAATTTGAATTTGACCAGTTATTTGACCTGAAAACATATCTGATAACTATATTATTTGCAATATTTTGAGTGAATCCAGATCTTTGTTCACTAATCTGGATTTGTCCATTTAGAATCACTTGGACCGGCTCGAGGCAGGTCACAGGCCCTGTAAATACCCAAGATTTGTGTTCTTCTTCACTTATGTTGGGATGTCAATGAGGGTCATATGATAATGATTGAAAGCTCATTATACGCAAGGCCAATGCCTGTGTTAGCTGTAGATCTTTATGTGGAATCAAGCCGTATGTCAGATTCTTGCAAAAGATAAAGAGGGATATATATATATATATATATATATATATATATATATATATATATATATATATATATATATATATATATATATATATATATATGTTTGTATGTATGTATGATTAAATCTGAAAAAACCTTATAGTGATTAGTACACTGTCAAGCCGAGGTCCAAACATCAAGTGTTCCTTCACGTGGATAAATTACCTCGCCCTGCGCCCAGCGTGCCTCAATCTGCGCCCAACGCGCCTCAATCTGCGCCTAACGCGCCTCAATCTGCGCCCAACGCCCCGCGCAACACCCAGAGGATGGAGGAAAAGGATATAAATATATTATATATTAAGAAATGGAATCGACAATGGAAATCTCAAGTGCTTTAAAAATATCAATGGAAACCTAGCGCCATGTTTGACAGGCTCGATTTGTCTATTGTCGCGCCGTGCGCGGTAGCCATACGCGCTAACCGGTGCACTGCGGATGGCCGCATTGATGACTTACAGCATTTATATTTCTATTATTGATATTGACCTCTCGGGCGTTTTTGTCTGAACTGAACTGTATTTAAGGGGTTTAATTTGTTTTAAATAATAAATATATATATATTAAATATCATAGATCTAACTGTTGTGCCGCTTCTCCACAGTGGTAGGCAGAGATGATTAAATGCTACACCATGGGTGGCCAACCTTTTCAGTAGCCGGGCCAGATTTTAGAAATGACATTTTACACCGGGCCGTAAAACAAAATTTCTTCTATGATTCAAAGTAAACATACATTTATATATACACATTTTTTTTGAAGACATAACGAAAATGAGAATCAAACAAATTTATTAAATTAGAGTTAGGCAATACAAAAAATAAGCAGATAACATCTCAGTTCTTCTGCTACTCTTCTCTTCATTGGTCCAATGTCTTTACTACTTGACGCCATTATACGGGTCTTGAAATTGTCACGATACTGAAATACTTCCAAATGTGGGATATGATACGAACTACGCACAGTGAAATGTTCTTTTGGTGGTTTTATGTACACTTAAAGAAAAAATGTGGAATGCTCCGTGGGCCGCGGGTTGGCCACCCTTGGTGTGTAGTGTGTGCACACTCGCACAATGCTGCACTGACCAATGCACGTGTTAAATGGGTAAAACAGGCATGTGTGATGTCACCGCAGCTGTTTAATGTACACATGGATACTTGAACGGGTTGGCCACCCTTGTACTGCACCATCTTTGCAAACATTCATAAAAAAATACACATTTAATGTAAAAAAAAAACCACTCCCCAAAGAAAGTCGGACATCAATTACTGTACTCCCGGACAGGTTAATACATCCTTATATTTCTCTCCATCTTCTTTTCGTCTCTTCCTTCGGGACTCCGAGACGGTACGGTTCCCGCACACTCCCCGAGAGGTCGTATTACGCCTAGAATTATAATGCAATATTATTGATAAAGCAAAATGAAAATATCCATGAATATTGAGGAAATATATGCACTATTTGTGTATCATTAAAAGAAGAAAAAAACTAATATTCATATATTTTTAATAATAAAACTTGTTGCATTTTATTACGACCGTAACTGTGTATTTATCTGTAATTACGAAGGGCCCGAGGGAAGAATGTGGTAATGACAAAAAAAATACAATGTATTATTATTTATTATTGGATTATTCACCTAACGCAGAGGTTCCCAAACTCTTTTATCTCGTAGACCCCTTGCCTTACCTGATATTGATTTTGATCAAATTCATTAACTTCAAATGTATTTTTGACAGCCGGTATATGTAGTGTTACTCACTTTGAACCACACATGTTAGGTTTTATACATTTATATTCAAAATTCAAATTAAAACATAGACCCCTTGCAAGTTATCATAGACCCCTGGGGGTCAATATAGACCACTTTGGGAATCACTGACCTAACAGATGATATATCATATTTTATACTATGTAATGTGCAAAGGCAAATAGCCGCAAGTCAAAAACAGTAGTTTTGAGATAAACGCATTTATAGTCAACTTAAAGTGATGCTTTTCGCCAACACGTGTATCAGATTAATACAATTTTGCGGTTATTGGATATTGAATATCTCGGTAAAGGAAAGAGATGGAGCAAAATCTGTGATTGCATATGATAGAGGCGAGTTATAAGAATGTTTTGAGCCGTGTTGCGCCAAACAGTCGCAACTTGAGTTACGGCTAGTTGCCTTTACACATTGGTATAGGTGTCTCAATTTTATGTGAAATATGTATCGCTTATATATGAAAGAAATGGAAGTATGAGCATCCCAGGGCTTACGACCTGGTATCTATGGGTTACTGTAAAGTTTGTTAAAGAAATGTAATTTGACGATGTTATATCGCATCGAAAGAACAATTACAGAAAAGATTATTGTAGAGTAGTTTTTTCATCACGCCTGTCCCCAATTAGTAAAATAATTAGGGTCGTATACTATTCGTAAATAACGAAAAACCTAATTCCCATCTGTACAATGTTTCTCGGCGTCTCTCGCGCTCTACCAAAAGTAACCATATAGAACGCTTACAAGCGTCTCGCTCTCTACCAACAGTATGGAAAAGGACCCTAATTATACTCTGGCAGTCTGCCGCCCGACCCTCAGTATACTAATCACAAGTAGCCGCAACACCCAATTCCCATCTATACAATGTTTGCAGGCGTCTCTCGCGCTCTACCTAAAGTAATCAAATAGACAGCTCTCTCTCTCTACCAACAGTGTGGAAAAGACGCTTTTAAGCGTTGCCAGCAAACAATGTGTTAACGCTTGGTGAGCCCCGTAAATGCCCAGACTTCCATATTCTTCTTCATCTATGTTGAGATGTCAAAAAATAATATGAAAAAAAACTTCTAGATGTGTGAATAATCATTTTAGACACACTCAAAATGTTGCTAAGTACAATTCAATGTAAAACCATGTAGCTATTTTTTTTTTGCAACTTATGGTATTATCCTTGACAAAGATGTCGGTTGACACATTCTTGCCCGGAGGCTCTATATATATATAAATATATATATTTTAAATAATGTGTGTGTTGATAGGTACCTAACTGCTGGTAGTTTTGAAGTAATGCATAAATATAAGTTTTTTAAAAACCTACCTGGCATATTTATTTGAAACGTGAAATCGCTTACTCCTTTCGACAACGTCAAATATCAAAAAACGTCAATTTTCAATTGTGCCTGTTTCAGAATGCCCGAAAAATGTACTATATCCCAGCAAAAGCGGCATATTTTTAACTTAATATTTACCCGCTACAGGGCAGAAAGTGCTGTTTTTGCATTTTGAAAAAAAGCTATTGTTTAACTATTTTTTTAAATATATTTAATATTTTTCAAATGGAGAAAAAACATTCAGGTTTTACCTAAAAAGATCTGTTGCACAGTAAAAAGTTCAATAAGTGGCTTGATATTTATTTTTAATACATTTTATTATATTTTTAAACTTTAAAAACGATCTCCTGAATAATCGAGTTTTTTGTTTTTTAACGTTGTTGAAAGGAGTGAGCGATATGTAACCTGGCCGTACTAAGCCCGGAAGCAGTATCTGCACCTTAACCCTTCCCTTACGGTGCTAAAACCTTCCGCGTGCACTGGTGATATGTATTTTGTACACCATATGAAAATGTGGTTTAAAAACGGGAAAAATTTGAATATTCCTATATGTCTCTTTTATTGATCATAGTGGAAGTTTGAATGTAACAATTTTGTAATATTAGCTCTGGTAAGTATCTGAAAACAAGAAAAAAATACATCGCAAGTAGCTGCAATAGCTAGCGTAGCGACACGACTACCGCGTATGACTGTGCGCAGTAAACAGGCTAGGACATGCGCGAATACACAAAGCACGGCATGCACGCACACACTGAGAAAGGTTTATGTATTAGTGATTTTATCTCCGATTTTTCACAAATTATTTAATTCCGTCGCTGCAAATGAATAACTTTATATTATAATACTATTATGTATATATATATATATATATATGTATATATATATATATATATATATATATATATATATATATATATATATATATATATATATATATATATATATATATATATATATATATAACGTGGTAATATTTTCCTTTTGAAAATTAAGTGTAAATAATATGTAAAGTAAGTGTATAATAATAAAATAAACAATGTGTTGCTTTGTAATTAAAGTTTATTCTTAATTTATCTTTATAATAATTTTTATATCTATCTATCTATCTATCTATCTTATTCTGACAGTTAATAATATTATCGGAAGTCTTTTGTTTTATTCTGAGCGACGCATGCGGCATCTGGTGGTAGAACTGTTTTATGTAGGTACTTTTTGTAAGTACTTAATAAAATGTATAGGTAGGTACCTAGGTATTTTATTACATATATATATATATATATTTATATATATATATATATATATAACCCTTATCCGCACCCCAATGGTGCATAGGGCACTGCTTCATATGAACACAGTGTTATCTTGATCGTTTACACACGAAGGAAAGGCGATCAGCCCTCCGCTTCAGGTACCAGTCCAGGGTAATATTGAATAAATATTACAGTGAAAAAATCACTTATATTTATTTGACCCCCCTGGGAATCGAACCCGGGACCTCCAGAACGGTAGCCGAGCGTGCTGACCATTACACTACAGAGGCGGACAAAATACATGATTATATTACGTAATACTATTATTATTTTATTATTATAATACTATTAGTATTTTATGTAATACATGATTATATTACGGAGGAATACAAAAATTGTGAGCCCGTATCTATTATATTTTATATTGATATTCTCATTTTTAAAGTGGAGTTGTAGTAAATACATATCACCGGGAGGGGAAGGCTAAAGACTCACCGTTTTAAAACCAGTCTTCTTCCTAGCTCCATCCCAGTTTGAAATTCCAAAACTAGTCGCAATGATATAATACTCAACTCATGTGAAAAGGCAAATAGCCGCAAGTTAAAACCAGTAGTTTTGAGATAAACAAGTTTATAGTTAACTTAAAATGATGCTTTTTGCCAACACATGTCGCTTTCTCCTTTCAAGAACGTCATAAATCAAAAATTGACAATTTTCAGTTGTGCATGTTTTCAGAATGCCCAGAAAATGTACTATATCCCAGCAAAAGAGGCATATTTTTAACTTAATATCTACCCGCTACAGGGTAGAAAGTGTTGTTTTTGCATTTTGAAGAAAAGGTATTGTTTAATTATTTTTTTAAATATACTTAATATTTTTCAAATGGAGAAAAAACCTTCAGGTTTTACCTAAAAAGATCTGTTGCACAATAAAAAGTTCAATAAGTGGCTTGATATTTATTTTTCATACATTGTGTTTTATTTTTAAACTTTAAAAACGTTCTCCTGAAAAATCAAGTTTTTTGATTTATGACGTTGTTGAAAGGAGTGAGCGATGTATCAAATTAATACAATTTTGCGGCTATTTGGATACTGAATATCTCGGTAAAGAAAAGAGATGGAGCAAAATCTGTGATTGTATATGATAGAGGTCGGTTATAAGAATGCTTTGGGCCGTGTTACGCCAAACAGCCGCAACTTGAGTTACGGCTAGTTGCCTTTATACATTAGTCAAGCGGTAAAAAACAAGTGTTTTATTTATAATTTTAAAAGATTGATTATTTCAAAATAATAAATTGAAACATTTTTATAATATCACTGCCCATTTGTATAATATTCTGTCCGCCTCCGTTGTGTAATGGTCAGCACGCTCGGCTACCGTTCTGGAGATCCCGGGTTCGATTCCCAAGGGGGGTAAAAATAAATAATAGTGATTTTTTCACTGTAATATTTATTAAATATTACCATGGACTGGTACCTGAAGCGGAGGGCTGATCACCTTTCCTTCATAAGTAAAACAAACGATCATGATAACACTGCGTTTATAAGACACAGTGCCCTATGCACCATTGGGGTGCGGATAAGGGTTTTATTATTATTATTTTATTATAATATCACTTAATGAGTTTTATGTCATTACACACAGCTAGTTTCGAAAACTACAGATGTTTTCATCTACAGGTGGATAGTAACATAAAAAACAGTCAACACCTTGACCTGTCCGGGAGTATGGATGTAAATAAATGTCGGTGCGAATTTTCCTCAAAGGGGTATCCACGTTAATGAACGTCCAAGTCCTTCTGTCCGTTGGTTTGATGTAACTTGTATAGCAATGACATCTGTGGATATTTGTATTTAACTTTGTCATAAAATATAACCTAGAGATGGTGAGATTTATTTTTCATTTATTCTATCTTCATAATACAAGGATTTTATTTAAAAAAATACATATTTAATGTAAAAAATAACCCACTCCCTATAGAAAGTCGGATATAAATGAAAACATTTTTTTAATAATAATAAAACATTTATTTCAATAAAAAATAAGTACTAATAAATAAAATATCATTAGCTTAAATGTATATCATTATACATTTACACACACATATATGTAAATATATATATATATATATATATATATATATATATATATATATATATATATATATATATATATATATATATATATTTACATATATATACATATATATATATATATATATATATATATATATATATATATATATATATATATATATAAACAAAAAAGTATCTCTACCTGGTCAATTGATGCTTAATGACGGGAAGGGTATTTTCAGCTACTGCGCCAGAAGAAGGATGAAAGTAGACTGAATGCAGTCGAAATGCGATCTCTCAGAAGAATGTGTAACAAAACGATGTATGATAGATGTGCGAATAGTGAAATAAGGAAGGAATGCAAAGCTGAGACAAGCATTATCGATAAAATCAAGAAAGGTGTGTTGAGATGGTTTGGACATGTAGAACGAATGAGTGAAGAAAGAACGGTAAAACAAATTTATGAGGCAAATGTTAGCGGGAAAAGAAGCAGAGGAAGACCGAGAAAAACATGGCACGATCAGGTATGACAAATACTTGAAAGTGGTCAGGTTAGGAGTCGTAACAATCGGCGGGTATGTATGAGGAGATTGAGAAGAAGCGAAGAATGTTTGCAAGGACAGAGTGGTGTGGCGCTCTATTCTCTCTGCCTACCCCTGCGGGAAGCGGCGTGATGGTTAGTTAGTTAGCGCCAGCCTCATTTCAAAGGAATAATGTTTTTATATTAATATTATAAACCAAAAGAGGACCGCCATAAATATTCACAAGTGCATCTCAGTATGTATTTTAGAAATTTTTATCAAAACATTAAAATTATTTTCAAAGAAATAGCGATATAAATAAAATTAGAGAGATTGGCGCGGGAACTTTATTGTACGCCAGCGTAAAAAAAATAGTGCCTGAAATGTGTAAATCTATGGTTTTGAAGATGGAGACCTTGGGAGAACAAAAGGGGCGTCAGAAGACCTTAAAAGAGACGATCCAACGACATAGTCACTGTGGGGGGTAGAAACTGGCCGCAAGCAGTGAAGGACAGAGGTCTCATGTCATCATATCACGGATTCGATATCAAAACAACTCTCCTTTGTATCCGCTCGCGATTCCCGACCTCCCCTCGACTGCCAATTCCACTTTGGTCCGGCCCAAATCCTGTTCCAACCCTTTCCACGACCTCCCGCTCATTCCACTGCCTATGCCTAGCTCCGCGACGGCCCAATCCTCCTTCCTGACGCTGTCCAGTCTCCCCGAGTCCTCCGGGACAACCTCCGGCAAATTGGCACTCAGATCTCGCATTTTCCCGGTGATTAGGCTTACATCGGGAGTCCGGGCTTCCGTTGGTGTCTCGTCGCAGTGGCTCCGGCCTCCCGGGAGGAGGTCGCTGAAGTCCGTCGAGTAGTCGGTCTGGAACTGATCCCGGTTGGGGTTCAGGGCCAGCTCTAACTCGTACGGATATATGATCGGACTCAAGAAGTCCTTGCAAGAGTACAGCTCGTTTTCGGGACACGCCACCAGCACGAAAATCTGAATCTGAAGAGAAAAACATTTTATAATTTGACTCAGCAGTCTTCTTCTTCATCTTCAAACCCTTATCCATACCACAATGGTGCATAGGGCACTGCATTATATAAACACAGCATTATCTTGATCATTCGAACACGAAGGAAAGGTGATCAGCCCTTCAGCTTCAGGTACCAGTCCAGGGTAATATTGAATAAATAGTAAAGTGAATAAATCACTTATATTTACTTGGCCCCCCTCCCTGGGAATCGAACCAGGGACCTCCAGTACGGTAGCCAAGCGTACTGGCCATTACATTTTGGAGGCTGACTCAGCAGTCACTGTGTAATAATATTTATCCATTTTTAATTTAAATTTTACTCGGTAAATAGCACTATTTCTTAAAATCTTAGTCTCTCTCTGTCCTCCATATTTTTCTTCATCTATGTTAAGATGCAACATAGAGATATTGTCCGCCTCGGTAGCGTAATGGTCAGCACGCTCGGCTGCCATACTGGAGGTCCCGGGTTCGATTCCCAGGGGGGGGGCAAATAGTAATTTTCGCACTGCAATATTTATTCAATATAAAACCCTGTACTGGTACCTGAAGCGGAGGGCTGATCACCTTTCTTTCATGTGTTAATGATAACACTGCGTTTATATGATGCAGTGCCCTATGCACCATAGGGTGCGGATAAGGGTTTTAATGAATGAATGTTGAGATGTCAAAAATAATATGAAAAATAACTCCTTTGACCTGCCCGGGAGTATGGACGTAAATGAATGTCAGTGCAAATTTTCCTCAAAGGAGTATGGACGTTAATAAACGTTGAAGTCCATCTGTCAGTTAGTATGATGTAACTTGTATAGCAATGACATCTGTGGATATTTGTGTGTAATTTTGTCATAATTGAAAAATATTTCGAAAAGGCGTTTTTTTTAAAAATTATTTTAACAAAATTTCTATCATCGTAATTGTGACGCACTCGCTCACAAACCAAGTCACATCCTCGGAGGACCTCTACTGGACTCCGAGAAGGTGAAGCTCCTACCACCAAGACAGGTCGCGAGTTACATGACTCATGTAGGTCTTGGCAGTGAGCTGTAAAACACAGGGAAGTCACAATAGACTTAACATGGTCGCGGTGACATAAGGGATGCAAGATCCCTTGACACCCAAGGAAAAAAAAATTAAAATCATCATAATACATCGATTTAATGAAAAAAAAAATTAATGTAAAAAAAACCCACTCCCCAGAGAAAGTCGGACATCAATTTTTGTACTCCCGGAAAGGTTAATTGGATTCACAGATTTGTGAACAAGCATTTGGACACACTGAAGATGTTATAAATGTGAAGATTTCGGCGTACCTCGGACAGGTTGGCCAGCTTGGCGACGTTGGGCTTGCCCACGGTGAGCGTGTAGCACCGCTTGCCGCTGGCGCGCACCAGCCGCTTGAGGTGGCGCGCCATCTGCGCGTGGTGCCGCACGGCCAGGGTGCACACCAGCACGCCGACGCTGGCGGCGTCGCGGCAGCGCTCCACCAGGTAGCGGCGACGCTTGAACCACCGGCTCTCCGAGTACGGGGAGGCGATTCCGGAACCAGGGTCGAAGTGGTGCAGCTGTTGCGCTGGAAACGGAGGTAATTCGAAATTATGCAACGGAAACAGGAGCGGTTCGGAGAGGGGCACATTTTGGATGGGTATTATTTACGCCTGCGGACCGCTGGTGACAGGATATGATAATTATGTACATCATGTCAAGATAACTTGCACCCTTTATGTCGCTGCGCCATATTAGGTATATTGCGACCTCCCTCTGTATCATAGCTCACCCTCAAGACCTGTGTCGTATAGCTCACGACCTGCCTTGATGGTAGGAGGTTCACCTTTTCAGAGTCCAGTAGTGGCCCTCCGAGGATGATATATTGATCAATCTCGCGATACAGTACATGTGAATTCACAATCCATGAAGCCATCCATGCTGGAATGAAGAAACCTTTTATTACGTAGATAATGTTTTTATTTATATTTATATCTATCACATTGACAACCTTTGAACTCTAAAAATATCGCCTGTGACAAATTACATTTCTTTAACCTTCCTCTCCCGGTGATATGTATTTACTACAACTCAACTTTAGAAATGAGAATATCAATATAAAATATAGATACGGGCTCACAATTTTTGTAATGCTCCGTAGTATAATTATGTATTACATTAAAGTATTATAATATGAAGTTATTCATTTGCAGCGACGGAAATAAATAATTATTGAAAAAATCGGGGATAGAATCACCAATACATAAACCTTTCTCAGTGTGTGCGTGCCGCACTTTGCGTATACGCGCATGTCCCGGCGTGTTAAGTTGCACCAGTGGTGCGCAGATCGTCATACGCGGCGGTCATGCCGCTACACCAGGTATTGCGGCTACTTGCGATGTATTTTTTTCTCACTTACCAGAGCTAACATAACAAAATTGTTACATATCAACTTCAACTATGGTCTATAAAAGCTACATTTGGGAATATTCACAGTTTTACCGTTTTTAAACTACATTTTGATATGGTGTACAAAATACATATCACCGTTGCACGCGGAAGTTTTTTAGCACCGTAAGGGCGTTTGTCCACTACACGGAATTACATGAAATTTTATCGTCTGGCACGTCAGTTAGCATATAAAACGGATGATTGGCTTGTGTTTTTGTCCATTTTTCTTCAGATGAGTGCGTGAACACGCATAAAATTCGTTGCGTGTAAATTCGATCACGCTAAACCAAGGGTAGCCAACCCGCAGCCCGCATGCGGCCCGCCGGGTGTCTACTTGCGGCCCGCGGAGCATATCACAATTTTTTTTTTCCTTTATTATACACAAAACCGTGTATACTAAAGTATACAAGTAAAGTATACTAAAGTATATAAGTATAAGTTTGTCCGCCTCCGTGGTGTAATGGTCAGCGTGTTTAGCTACCGTGCTGGAGGTCCCGGGTTCGATTCCCAGGGGGGAGGGTGAAAATAAATATTAGTGACTTAACACTGTAATATTTATTTAATATTACCCTGGACTGGTTCCTGAAGCGCAAGAGTGATCACCTTGCTTTCATGTAAGTGATGATCAAGATAACACTGCGTCAAATTGATGCAGTGCCCTATGCACCATTAGGTGGGGATAAGGGTTATAAAAAATAAATACACAAAACCAGCAAAAGAACATTCTGTCATGCGTAGTTCGTATTATATCCCATATATGGGAGTAATTCACTATCGTGATAATTTCAAAACCCATAATGGCATTGAAAAAGAATAGTAACAAAAGAACTGAAGTTTTTAGATGACTGTGAACTATTTTTTCGTGGAATTTAAAACAAAGCCAACATGCCTGATATGCAATGATTCTGTTTCTACCTTGAAAAAGTATAACATTAAACGGCATTACGAGGCTAAACACGCAAATAAGTTTGTGTATCTTGTAATCAAATAAAATAAATTACGGCCCGGTAGGAAATCTCATTTTTAAAATCTGGCCCGGCTACTGAAAATGCGCTAAACTGTTGTAGTCACTTTCATTTTTGAAAACCGGACTACCGGACGGTAAAATTCCGTGTAGTGCACAAGCAGCTTAACCTTTTAACCGCGTTAACTTTGTTCGTAAGAGACGCCCGTACGCGGCGGTATTTTGCCGTTTTTTAAATGATTACTTTTATCATGTATTTAGTTAAGAAACGATTTATTTTCCTAAACAAAAACGTTCAATGGGATTCATTGTGCCTTTTTGGTACTCTATAATACACTCGTGTCACATTATTCTTGAAATATATCGTAATATAAACAAATTAGATCGTAACATAAATAAATCAAAGCACGCATCGTGTGTCGCTCTTACCCACTGGCGATGCGTAGCGTCGAGAGTGAGACAGATATAGGGCATGATTATGGCGCGGACTAATTACCGACCGCAAGAAAAATCAGGGATCTGTTCTTTTATTTATCCTTGTGATGTTACAAATTATTAGTCAAATATTTCAACAGATGTCCTAAGGCCAAGGATTGATGTATTATTTTATCCAAAGTTCCACACCATGAAAAAATCCCTCTAAGTTGAACTGAGGTTCGAAACTTGGAGCAATGTAAAAACACAAACGGTTATGTCAGCCGCGTATGGGGCATGTTTTGTTAAAACACATACGGTTATGCGAGCCGCGTGGATCCGGTTAAGGGCAAGGTTTAAAAGCTTCACAGTAACGAATGTGTTAACAACGGAAGAGAGGAGCAGCACATATAGCCCGTACATACCTCTGGAACACACCGCCATGTTGAACAGTGCGGGTCCGGCACTGCCAATGAAAAACAGATGGGAACTGTGATAAATTTCAGTGTCTAATTTGGGACCATTCAGGTCTATGATTGTCCTTCCAAATACGGTGGATCCTTTGGAATTATTCGATTCAGGTAGAACTCCGATTCTGGCGTCTGGTAACGCATCGAAGATCTTGCGGCACAGTGGCTCTAAACAAAGAAAAAATACACATTTATTAATAGATTTGGCGTTTAATTTGTAGAACTCCATTTTAATTTATATATAACTAGCTAACTTATTAACCATCACGCCGCTTCACCACAGGGGTAGGCAGAGAGAATAGAACGCCACACCACTCTGGCTTTGAAAACATTCTTCGCCTCTTCCACGTTCATGCATCTCTTCATACTATCGCTGATTGTTACGACTCCTAACCTGATCACATTCAAGTATTTGGCATACCTGATTTTGCCATGTTTTTTTATATATTTAAAAAAAAAATTATATATTAAATATTAAAATCAAACACTGATTTTTAGAGTCTAGTAAATTGTATTTATTTATTAGAATTACAAAGTTTTAAATGTTTCAATGGTGCTATGGTGGTGAAGGGTAGTATTGTTTGCATGCTGTAGCAGTGATTGTCCTGACGAAGAGACCGTCTCGAAACCGGTAGACATAAAAATCTTGGTGAGTGGTTATACAGGTCAAATCTCGGTACAGTATTACGAACTTCATGGGATCAAAAAAATATTTCGCTATAATGAAAATTCGTTACACTGGATGTATTGGATATGACACATTTTGAATTTATTTTATCGCTATATTATACCCCTATTATACCATAAGAAAGGAATGTAAGGCTGAACGAGGAATAATTGAAAAGATTAGGAAGAGTTCTTTGCGGTGGTATGGACATGTGGAGCGAATGGATAGCGAGAGAATGACTAAAAAAATATATGTGGCGAATGTGAGAGGGAAAACAGAACGTGGACGACCGAAAAAGACTTGGCACGATCAGATCAATCAAAACCTAAAATCTGGCGGTGTCAAAAGTCTGCGTAATCGGAGGGCATGTATGACTAGATGTATGGATGTGAAGGAGGCGAGGAGTGTATGTCAGGACAGAAGAGTGTGGCGTTCCATCCTCTCTGCCTACCCCTGCGGGGAAACGGCATGATGGTAGTAGTAGTAGTAGTAGTAGTAGTAGTAGCTATATTATACCCACTCTTATTAGAAAATTAAAATTAGTTATTACTGTTACACTACACCTGATCTTCCGGCCAGTGACCGATACAATATAGGTGCCTACCTGCTACAGGACAACAGAAATGAAACTGTGAAACTTTATTGGAAAAAATAAATTTATAAGCAATGAAAGAAAAGTGAATTAAAAAGTTCAAATAGGTTTTAAATTTTCGATAAAAAAAAAGTCGGAAATTTTCTTTTGGACTTCTCAATGTTTTAAAAGGAATTGTAACATCATTTGAAAATTTTGAAAAAAAAAAGTTCGTTATTCTGAGATCCGCGCTGCTACATTGTATTTTGGTTCAGTACATTTTATATGGAAGTTTTACGGGGACGAATTGCAGATTTGTTATACTGGAAATTTTGTTGGTTCGGTATTCCCTGCAAAGAGATTCGACTTGTATACAAATATTTTAGTATTATTACGTACCTCGTAAGTGTTCCAGGGAAACATCGTAGAATATGACAATGTCGGGGCTGTCTATTTTCTTGAGCGAGTCTAAGACGAGATCCAAGTCTAGGGGTGATTTGGGATAAACATGGAATACCGGGAAGTCGGTAGGCGCCAGGCAGCTGTGCCCGTAGTGGATTATAGCATCGGAATCAATGTGCTTGGCTGCAACCTCATCTACGCAACAACTGCAAAAAAATGCATTATACAATGCATATATCGCAGTCATACAGGAGAAAGTGACCAAGTGCATTGTTTTACAAAAACGTGATCATTGACTATTTGATATCTTACTAGCTTAATATTGCCCTGAAAAACATCCCAAAGGATTTTAAACTTGGAAGTATAATATATTGATTTGTTGAAAATGACTAACTGCATTGATGTTTATTTTGTTGCCAAGCAATAGTGACTTAAATAGCCCTCCTGAGCATTTTACGTTTTGGTAGTTGGTCACTTTCTCCTGTACGACTACGATATATATATATATATATATATATATATATATATATATATATATATATATATATATATATATATAAAGGAATGTGGTTATGTAGATATGTTGCCGACATAAATTCTACCAGTCTGATGATGTCGGTAACGACGAAACCCGGTCGCTGGTCAAATAAAATAAAGTGGAAAAGCTAAAAATATTGGTTTTAATCTAATAATTAATATATTTTAAATTCTAGGTAAAAAGTTAAAGTTAAGTTATATATATATATATATATATATATATATATATATATATATATATATATATATATATATATATATATTTGTCTGCCTCGGTAGTGTAATGGTCAGCACGCTCGGGTACCGTTCTGGAGGGTTCGATTCCCAGAGGGGTCAAATAAATATAAGTAATGTTTTCACTGTAATATTTATTCCATATTACCGTGGACTGGTACCGGAAGCGGAGGGCTGATCACCTTTCCTTCATGTGTTAACGATCTAGATAACACTGCGTTTATGATCCAGTGCCCTATGCATCATCGGGTGTGGATAAGGGTTAGCTTGGAAACCGGTAGACATTAGAATTAAGTTATAATAAAATATTTATCGTGATTTTAAGACAAAGTTACTTTTTAATTACATATAAGTATATATTGGTTACAACATTTTGAGTATGTCCAAATACTTGTTCACAAAATCTGGATTATCTCCAATTACAGGAGTTATTTTCATAATTTTCATGAGTTTCTGCTTAATAAAAAAAAGCTTCTTTACATCTCACCAATAGATGTCTCTAGTAAAGTTCTAGTGATTCAAAAACAAGGTTTCTAAATTGTTTCATATATACAGAACTTCCAAGAATTTGAGTAGTGTGGTTGTCAATAATGGGTAGAATTGGTGAATGTTACACGTGTGTAAAGCGATCACTTAAACCAGCCGATGACGGTCGTCAGCCCCGTAAATGCCCAGACTTCCATATTCTTCTTCATCTTTGATGAGATGTCAAAAAATAAAAAATAAAAAAAAATAAATAAAAATAAAAAATTTAAAAAAATAATTAAATAAAAAAAAATAAAAAATAAATAAAAATATTTACCTGTTATAAGAAGTATCTGCCAAAATAAATATTTCTTTATTTAATGCCGATTTTAATTTTTTGGAAATTTCAACACTGTCTCCCAGCAGACTATCGGGAAATTGAAGGCAAATCTAAAAAAAAGGTGATAATAATATTAACATATTTTGATAGTGTCCAAATCTATGTTTAAAAAACTAATTTTTCCCTACAGGTGATATATCGTTCACTCCTTTCAAGAACGTCATAAATCAAAAGTTGTCCATTTTCAGTTGTGCATGTTTTGGGAATGCCCAGAAAATGTGCTATATCCCAGCAAAAGCGGCATGTTTTTAACTTAATATTTACCCGCTACAGGACAGAAAGTGTTGTTTTTGCATTTTGAAGAAAAGGTATTGTTTAATATATTTTTTTAAATATCCTAAATATTTTAAAAACAGAGAAAAAAACCTTCAGGTTTTACCTAAAAAGATCTGTTGCACAGTAAAAAGTTCAATAAGTGGCTTGATATTTATTTTTAATACATTGTATTATATTTTTAAACATTAAAAACATTCTCCTGAAAAATCAAGTTTTTTGATTTATGACGTTCTTGAAAGGAGTGAGCGATTATATATCGTAGTCATACAGGAGAAAGTGACCAACTAACATAATGTAAAATGTTCAGGAGGGCCATTTAAGTCACTTTTGCTTGGCAACAAAATAAACACCAATGCAGTTAGTCATTTTTACCAAGTCAATATATTATACTTCCAAGTTTAAAATCCTTTGGGATTTTTACAGGGCAATATTAAGCTAGTAAGATACCAAATAGTCGAATGATCATGTTTTTGGAAAAAAAATGCACTTGGTCATTTTCTCCTGTATGACTATGATATAACCCTCTTCTCCGTCTTTCTCCTCATTACTGAGGGTTGTGACCCTTGTGGGAGAAATGACTGTTCTCCAGTTATCCCTTGCCTGCGCTGCACGTAGCTGCAACCACCGAGGTGCCTGCTGCTGCCTTAACTCCATCGGTCCATCGTGTGGGGATCTTCCTCTACCTCTCTGCCCCTCCAGGCTACCCATCTCAACCAGTCGTTCCAGGCTATCCTCATTACCACGCGCAATGTATCCAAATAACTGGAGAATCCGTCGTGTACAGACATTGGCTATTACAGAATATATATACATTTCCTTTTTTTTCCTTGTAACGCGGTGGAACCGCGTTCTGGCGCGTTTTTTCATGGATATATAATTTATTATTTTTGACATCTCATCAAAGATGAAGAAGAATATGGAAGTCTGGGCATTTACGGGGCTGACGACCGTCATAGGCTGGTTTAAGTGATCACTTTACACACGTGTAACATTCACCAATTCTACCCATTATTGACAACCACACTACTCAAATTCTTGGAAGTTCTATGTATATATATGAACCAATTTAGAAACCTTGTTCTTGAATCACTAGAACTTCACTAGAGACATCTATTGGTGAGATGTTGAGAAGCTTTTTATTGAGCAGAAACTATTGTAGCCAAGCATACCCTGGAGAAACTGGGTCGGGTAGAGCCGAGGATAATAGCCGTACTCTCTCATGTAGAGATACCTCAAAAACTTCTTTTGGACTTTCTCTACCATAAGAGAGTACTTAAGCTCGTGTGGCCCCCAGATCATGGAGCCACTCTCGGTCTACTTCGCACCGAGGAGTTATAAAGAGTTCTCAGCACGCGGGTATTTTGGAAAACCCTGGCAGTACGCAGAACAAATCCTAGCATTTTGAATGCATTACCACTGACTGCCTCTATGTGATGGTGAAATGTCAGGGTGCTCACAAATCTAACGCCCAGATCCCTAACATTCGTATCTGCGGAGCACGAGCCGACCGGAAGTATTCACAATAAAGTTGACACTAAATTAAAATAATTTTGATATTTTATGACAATAAATCAAAGAGAACTAATTCATCCATGCCTCGAACCAAATTTAAGTGCAAAAAATTATCCATAGGTGTTGATATAAGTACGTAAAGTGGAAAAACGACTATGCATGCGATCCGCAGTCAACGGTACTTCTATAAAAAAACGACAATAGATGCGATCCGCAGCTTACGGGTTAAGTACTTCTATTTCATACTATTTCTGTGAGCCTAAGCGGGTCATTATTAGAAATAGGTATAAAATTGTGGTAGAGTGGGTTCGAACCGAGAAACTCTGACTCAAGAGTCCGGGACACTAACCACGGGACCACAGCCCGACACTTATTGAAAAATCACACGGAATATATCGACGTGCCCTACGTAAATTGCTCTAACTACATTTTGACAATTTTCAGATATTTGGTATGTTATAAACTGACTGTTATATACAAATCTGAAAAAAAAAACAAAAATTAAGCCCAGTTTACAGGTATATAAGACGCTATCTACATCGAATTTTCGAAATGAACTGAACTCCTAAAACGCTAACTACTTAATTTTGACAAAGCATAAAGTTTTAAAATGATTTAATACATTATTTTATTGTGTTTTTTAATATATAATACTAGTTTAGAATTTCAGATAAAACCGTTAATTAATAAAAAATATGTTGTAAAAATCTTGTAAGCTCTCTCCTGTAAAGTAACAGATTTGCAGATAGAGTACTTTACGTAGGGGCCGTCGATATATCCTAATTAAATTATTAACCGGATCCACGCGGCTCGCATAACCGTATGTGTTTTCACAAAACATTCCCTGTACGCGGCTGACATAACCGTTTGTGTTTTTACTTTGCTCCAAGTTTCGAACCTCAGTTCAACTTGGAGGGATTTTTTCATGGTGTGGAACTTTGGATAAAATAATACGTCAATCCTTGGCCTTATGACATCTGTTGAAATATCTGACTAATAATTTGTAACATCACAAGGATAAATAAAAGAACAGATCCCTGATTTTTCTTGCGGGTCGGTAATTAGTTCGCGCCACAATCATACCCTATATCTGTCTCACTCTCGACGCTACGCATCGCCAGTGGGTAAGAGTGACACACGATGCGTGCTTTGATTTATTTATGTTACGATCTTATTTGTTTATATTACGATATATTTCAAGAATAATGTGACACAAGTGTATTATAGAGTACCAAAAAGGCACAATGAATCCCATTGAACGTTTTTGTTTAGGAAAATAAATCGTTTCTTAACTAAATACATGATAAAAGTAAAGTAATCATTTAAAAAACGGCGAAATACCGCCGCGCACGGGCGTCTCTCAGGAACAAAGTGAACGCGGTTAAAGGTTAAATAAGTTTTGATTACAAATGTATATACAATTGTGATAAAAACTTTCCGATACTAAAACAAAACAATAAACAAATGACGTCTACATTTTATCGTTTATAAAGCACGTGTTGAAATATTTTATTCCGATAAAAATAAATATCTTTAACCTTTAAATCAGCTGTAAGTTTACAGATAATTAACAAATAAATAGCATTTTAAAAAGAAACGTATTAAAAACAAACAAAAAATATTTAACTTAAACAAATCGACTCTTACCCGTTGAAAGTTGTTGTCTTGTATCCATTTTACGGTATTCTTTATGTCATAATTGTCTTCGATATTTTCACAGGGGATTTGTGTTATTTTCCCGCCGATATCGATGGTCCGCTCGATACACGACTCCGCGGGGGTAGCAAAGTTCATTTTCGATCAAAACAATTAGTCTTTTAGTTACAAAATTAACGAACGAACGACGACATTGGCGATGCTCGGTTTCTCACGTAGCACTCGGATGACAGCGAGTTTGACGTTTGTGGAGAGTAGAAAAGTCAAATGTCAACCATGAACGTGTATGGATTATGGCTGTAAAATATATGCAGTATATAGATCGGTACACATCTTCTCCTAGGTAGGTACCCAATTCCTCTTCTAGGCCCTATTCGCATCCAAGTATATCACGTCGCTTCCGCAGGGGTAGGCAGATAGAATCGAACTCCACACCACTCTATCTTTGCAAACATTCTTCGCCTCTTCTACATTCATGCATCTCCTCATACATATCTGACGATTATTACGACTCCTGACCCGGCTGCTTTCAAGTATTTGACATACCTGATTGTGCCAGGTTTTCTTCGGTCTTCCTCTGCAAGTATGTAGTGCATAATAATTCTTAAAATCTTCGTCCACGCCCGATGGTGCATAGGGTACTGCATCACATAAACGTGGTATTTTCTCTATCGTTAGATAATAGCATAGTAATAATAATTGGGGATAATTTCGCGAGTGTTTTAGCGTAGAATTTTCACTCTCTAAATTATAGGAAATTATTGTAACTTTAAACATAAAGAGAAGAATGTATTGGAATACATTGAATACATTGAATACAGGAATGGATTCCTATGCACAAAAATCAGTCTTTTGTTGCTGATTTTTGGGTATAGGAATGGAAGAAGCGCTAGGCGAAGAACACTTCTGAATATGGGAAAGCAATAAGACACTATATTGAGAGGATTTATAAATTTATTTTTGTTTACATTTATTACTTTACAGTTCATGAACATATTTATTTTTATAAATTTTACATTAACAAAAATTCCCTTTAGACATAGCCTGTTTGTGGGTATATAATATAAATAATACAGTAAACAGTATGGTTTAATGCTAAGCTTAAAAGAAGACTCGGTGTTGAACACCCGTACTACTATACAACAGTCCCTTTGATATTAGGTGATTTGACTAGATTTCACTCGTGTACTTGATACATATGATTTTGGAAACACGTTCAAAGCAACAGGTGAGGTGCTATTATGGATATTTTCTAGCAAAATAAATTAATACTAAAATATTGGAAATGCATGCTATTATTAAAATATAACTGCTTAATTATTTTTATTATATGTAAACACATAAAGCTCACTTTATAACACCAGAAGAGAAAAATAATTTTGAAAATCTTGTTAGATAGACTTTACACGTTAACATTTATTTGATTATTATTTCTTATACATATATAACTCTTGGTGCATTTTCACTCATCAAACTGTGATTTTTTAAAGAAAATTGTAATATCTCTTTTTATTTTCCACTTATCCCTTTGAGAATAGCGTAATAAGAATATGATGACTTGACGATCTGGAAAAAAAATAGTTTTGCAATTTAAAAAAATGTGCATTTTCAGCTAAAAGCGATGTCATATGAATGCTTTGTAGACCAAAGAGAGCTTATTTTTATTTAGGAAGTAAAAATCATCGCGATATGCCCTGCAATAAGCATTTGAAAATAAATTAATAAAATAACTACTTTATTTCATTGATAACTTGACTGGCGTAAATATTTGACTGTGAAACTGGTATCGTCCACTTGATTTTCAGCAATTACAAAATGTAACCGGAAAATATATTTTTTTCGCTTTCCGGGTGTTTAGTTATATTTACATACTTTCCTTTCCAGTCATTTAATTTCTAATACACTATATGATTACTAAATGTTAAGTGGTATCACTTTAAAATATATTTAAATACATAAAACTTACATTCACGAATGTTTGTAAGGAAATTGAAAAAAACTTTCCAGCTGAGAGAGTAATCGGTTTTTTGGTGTTTTCCATAAAAATCAAGACCAATTTTCGAAATGAGACGTCAGCTGATATCCAATTGCTATTATAAATAGCATCAGGAAGTAAGGAACTCTGAAAAAATAAAACTAATTTTTGTTTTCAATGTACAGAGCACTGCTTAGATAAATACATGGTCAACGTTTGTGTTAATTTCATCAAGGCAAGATGAAAAATTGGGGTTCTATATGTTCCCACAAAAGCGGATAGAGGACATTTTACAACTGCTTTCAGGAACCAATCCTTATAACACTCTCTAACTAGGTTCGTCTGCGAGGTTTCCCTTAAAACATGTTATTTACAAACACAATAGAATTTATGTATTAATTTTAAATCAAACACAGATTTTTTGAGTCTACTCAGTTGTATTTTATTAACAAAAACACGTAAAAAATTATATTGTGACAATTGTTTCGCCTTGTTAGGGCATTATCAAACGAATGTGAAGATCAAATAGACTACGGTCCTTATGTAGCTATACAATTCTAAGTGACAGTTTTAACACGTGCAGCAATAATTTATGGGAGACAACAGTAGCTAATGGGGGATGTAGGTATGCACACTTATATTTATTTTCTGGGAAAGGAAGAATTTATTGACATGGCCATATTTTAGAGAATTAATATTTCATGAGTTCTACAAATTAAACGCCAAATCAATAAATAAATACAATAGAATTTGTTACATACCTCTTCAATAATATTATTTCCAAAATAACAGACGATTGCCATCTCGAAAAACATCCCACAAGCAAATATAATGCAAAAGTAGAATTGTACGGACGTTGTGGTTTCCTAAAACAATTTTTTGTTTAATTAAATTATTACCTGAATAGTTTCACATATTCTTAGGAGTAGAGGGGAGTTTTAAAAAAAGAGGAATTTCGAACCATTCTGTCTTTATGAACATGATTCGCTTATCTTAACTACTGAAACATTTGTAAAAAGATATGATTTTTATGCATTTTTATGTATTCATATTTCATAATTAAAAAAAACTCATGTATATCAACAATCACAGGGGCATTTTTAACCTGTAAAGTAATATGTACTTTTCTTGAATGTTTTCTGCAGATACTTTGTGGCACATTTTATAAACTTTATAAAATGAAATAACTTTGTTATAACCACCTTTTTATTAATACAATTTAACCAACCGGTTTCAACAAGAACCTTGTCATCATCAGGGTTTATATTAATTAAAAAACATTAAAAACATTAAAACACTCTCACCAAAAAACTTCCACGTATTCCGTAAAAATCATTAAAAAAAATACATTCAGGATTTTTACGGAGTGTGTGGAAGTTTTTTGGTGAGAGTATTTTAATGTTTATTATATTTTTTAATTAATATTGATTGGCATTAATAAAAAAGTAGTTATAATAAGTGGTTTGTCCGCCTCCGTAGCGTAATGGTCAGCACGCTCGGCTACCTTTCTGGAGGTCCCGGGTTCGATTCCCAAGGGGGGTAAAATAAATATAAGTGATTTTTTCACTGTAATATTTATTCAATATTACCCTGGACTGGTACCTGAAGCGGAGGGCTGATCACCTTTCCTTCATGTGTAAACGATCAAGATAACACTGCGTTCATATGACGCAGTGCCCTATGCACCATTGGGGTGCGGATAAGGGTTTTATTATTTATTATTGTTATTATTTTTACAAAGTTATTTCAATTTATAAAATTAATTTGAACTTGTTTGTAAGTGCGGTGGTTAGCTCGTTTTAGTCATAGGAATATCAACAACAAAAAACTCACACCCAGTACCTACCGGTATTTTAATCGACATTAAAAATGAATTAAAATTCTCTTATCTGGCAACATTAGTTTTAAACGAGTTGTCAATTTGACTGGTTTTGGCGTCGGCGTTTTACTCGCCATACATCAATTTGAAAGAAATTGATATAATATTGAATTTTTATAGAACCTTTGACGCAAATACAATAATTTAATTGTATAATTTGCTTGCAAAAACAGCGAAATGGCCCAAATTACGACGCCGGCGAATCCCTCCACGCTTCTCCCACTAGGTTAGTTAGTACCTTGTCAATAATTGTTTTCTATCGGTATACTATATGATATACGTTGAATAATCGATAAATTTCACATGTTTTTCAGTTTTTTTTAATGTAATTTTTTCACTCTGACATATCGCTCACTCCTTTCAAGAACGTCATAAATCGAAATACTTGATTTTTCAGTAGAACGTTTTTAAAGTTTAGCAATATAATCCAATGTATTAAAAATGAATATCAAGCCACTTATTGAACTTTTTACTGTGCAACAGATCTTTTTAGGTAAAACCTGAATGTTTTTTCTCCATTAGAAAAATATTTAGTATATTTCAAAAAATACTTGAACAATACATTTTCTTCAAAATGCAAAAACAACACTTTCTGCCCTGTAGCGGGTAAATATTAAGTTAAAAATATGCCTCTTTTGCTGGGATATAGTTCATTTTATGGGCATTCCGAAAACATGCACAACTGAAAATTGTCGATTTTTGATTTATGACGTTCTTGAAAGGAGTGAGCGATATGTTCAATATTATCCTGGACTGGTACCTGTAGAGTAGGGCTGATCTACTTTACTTCATGTGTTTACGATCTAGATAACACTGCGTTTATATGATCCAGTGCCCTATGCATCATTGGGTGCGGATGAGGGTTTGAAGAAGAAGAAAATTTCACGAGCCATCAGTTTCAATGAGGATATAATAGCAACATTTTGAGTGTGTCCAAATACTTGTTCCCAAATTTAGATTATCTCCAGTGATAGGAGCTATTTTTATTTTTAAATATCAGAGGTTCTGCTCAGTGAAAAAGCTTCTTCATCTCACCAATAGATCTCTAGGGAAAAATTTAGTGATTTTTGTACAATATTTAAAAATTGGATCATATATATATATAGAACAAGAATTTGAGTAGTGTGGTTATCAATCATGGGCAGAATTGGTAAATGTTACACATGTGATCACTTAAACCAGGCTATAACGGCCGTAAATGCTCAAACTTCCATATTCTTTTTCATCCAATTTTATTTTATAATTTTTTTGTATTTTTAAATCCCTTACCGCACCCCAATGGTGCATAGGGCACTGCTTCATATAAATGCAGTGTTATGTCGATCGATTACACATGAAGGAAAGGTGATCAGCCCTCCACTTCAGGTACCAGTCCAGTGTAATATTGAATAAATATTAGAGTGAAAAAATTACTTATATTTATTAAATCCCCCTGGGAATCGAACCCGGGACCTCCAGATCGGTAGGCGAGCATGCTGACCACTACACTACGGAGGCGGACGAAGATTTTTATACATTTATTTAAATCATAATTTTTACATATTTAGAACAGTTTTTTTGTGCGGAGACCCACCAAGCCACAATTTGAGGTGTGAAAAAAATAATATGATATAATAGGTTAATATTCCGTTTTTAGATGGTACCTACATTAGTTTTTTTTACATGTTTTTGTGTGTGCGTTTTTTATAGAGCTGGTTGACAAGTGCATACGATCTCGCATACACATCATCATGAAGAACGACAAGGAAATAGTGGGGACTCTGCAGGGATTCGATGACTTTGTGAACATGCTGCTGGAAGACGTCACGGAGTACGAGTCCACTCCGGAGGGAAGGAGGGTCACCAAACTGGACCAGATTCTACTCAACGGGAACAACATTACCATGGTAAACTAAAGAACAAAGACATTCAAATTTTATAGGCCCTTGAATTTATAATATGCTCCCACAAGAAATATTATGTTCAGTTGGAAATAAATTCAAAATGCACACAAAAGAATGGCTCCTAAAAATTGGAAGATCCCAGCTGGAGCAGCAAATAAAAGTTTGAGTGTGTTTAATCTATGTGTCAGTGTTTATAATTATATAATCCTATTTTCTAATTTTATAATATTACTCCTTTAGATTTTACTTTTCTTTTAGTTAAACTCTCTATTTGCTTTCATTTTATAATTATTATTTCATATTATTTCAGTCTTACCACGTTTATATTATCATTAAAATACATATAAAGCTGTATTATAAAAAGAAAAAGCATACCCTGCCTACCTCAGAACAGGTATCTCCAAATACCTAGTGAGGATAGACAGTGTCCAATAATAATAATATATATATATATATATATATATATATATATATATATATATATATATATATATATATATATATATATATATATATATATATAAATATGTATAACTTAAGTACAAAATTATATTAAATAATAAACGCTGTTCTGCAGCACTGAACCTATAGATCAGTGTTCCGCAAACTTTTTCTATACAAGTTACACCTGCCAAATTAACACGTTGTCATCGGGACACGGCATTTGCCGTTTTTCGCGGACTGTCGGTCAACTGCGGGACACGGCAAATGCCGTTTTTGTCGACTGTCGGTTATCGGCGGGAAACGGCAATATACGGGTTTGTTATCAGCGTGAAATAAAACGCGTTGAAGGGTAATCTGCTACCTGGGCGCGAGGCGACAGTCTTTTGACGTTGTTTGAGATGCCTTGTCCGGATTGGCTAGTGTGCCGCTTGTAAAGGCGTCGCCGGAAATCTAGAGTTTTTATGCGATCTCAATCTCCAGTTTAGTTTGAGTCATTTCACGGATTGGACTATTTTTCATACCGATCGCACTGTTTTGTTTACTGTTTGGTATTTTATTATTTGAATATATTAGCATTGTATAGGGAATGATACCTCGGAGGGGAAGACTATTTTTTAGAGTTTACAATGCTTCTAAAATTGTGAAATACGGAATACTTAATTAAAAATTATGATTATAATTTATTTTTGATGATCAAATGTCATATATCGCTCACTCCTTTCAAGAACGTCATAAATCAAAAAACTTGATTTTTCAGGAGAACGTTTTTAAAGTTTAAAAATATAATACAATATAATAAAAATAAATATCAAGCCACTTATTGAACTTTTTACTGGGCAACAGATCTTTTAAGGTAAAGTCTGAAGGTTCTTTCACCATTTGAAAAATATTTAGTATATTTCAAAAAATAATTAAACAATACCTTTTCTTCAAAATGCAAAAAAAACATTTTCTACCCTGTAGCGGGTAAATATTAAGTAAAAAATATACCGCTTTTGCTGGGATATAGTACATTTTCTGGGCATTTCGAAAACATGCACAACTGAATATTGACGATTTTTGATTTATGACGTTCTTGAAAGGAGTGAGCGATATGATTTCTTTGAAAATTTCAATGCAAAATATTATTTGGTTTAGAAATTGTGTCAATTTTAAGGAGAGCGATATATTTTTGCGCTAATCGCGAAAAACGCCCGCTATAGGCTAGAGTCTTGTTCGAAGTGCCTGACTACAATGTGTTAAGAAAATTAGCGCAACGTTGCGGAAAAAAGATGCGTGTCACATACACTCGTATGTGTAGGGCAGTTAAACCAGCCTGTGACGGTCGTAAGCCCAGTTTCTGGTAAATGCCAACACTTTCATATTCTTCTTCGTCTATGATGAGATGTCAAAAACATAATATGCCGTGGCGTAGTTGGGTAGATGTTCAATTACGAAACTAGCATCGCGGGTTCGATTCCCGCCAAGTGCAAAGCAAATTCGAGAAATACTTATTTTCAATTGGTCTGGGTGTTTGTGATGTTTTGAATATTGAAAGCATTAACTTTGTGGATCATATGCATAATCAAAGGGACAATCCAATCTTGATATATAAACATTTAAAATTACTGCCGGTACGTGGAATATTGTGGATGAGTATCATCGTTGAACAACAAACTAGACAAAAATATCCACATCTCCTAGTACACAACCATGATACAGGATTTACCCACAACGAAGGGTTGATAGTCCTAAGAATTAACAATAAATATGGGAGTCCAACACTGCAATATATCGTTACAAACATATTTAATTTGTTGCCGACGGAGGTTAGAGGTCAAAATAAAATATGGAACAAAGGCAAAATAAAGGAATGGGTAAATGATCAAGAGTTAATTTTATGAAAATTGTAAAATGTTTATATTCTTAATTTTTTTCTCTTTTTTGTGTCTATATTAGGTTAAAATCGTTAAAAACTATAAAAAATGTATTAAAAAAGAACTCCACCAACAGGACACACAAGGCGGCTTGGTGGGTCTCTGCAAAAAAAAATGTTCTAAATATGTTTAAATTGTGATTTAACCTTTTAACCGCGTTAACTTTGTTCCTAAGAGACACCTGTGCGCGGCGGTTTTCCGCCATTTTTTAAATGATTACTTTTGTCATATATTTAGTTAAGAAACGATTTATTTTCCTAAACAAAAACGTTCAATGGGATTCATTGTGCCTTTTTGTTACTCTATAATACACGTGTCACATTATTCTTGAAATGTATCGTAATATAAACAAATTAGATCGTAACATAAATAAATCAAAGCACGCATCGTGTGTCACTCTTACCCACTGGCGATGCGTAGCGTCGAGAGTGAGACAGATATAGGGCATGATTATGGCGCGGACTAATTACCGACTGCAAGAAAAATCAGGGATCTGTTGTTTTATTTATCCTTGTGATGTTACAAATTATTAGTCAGATATTTCAACAGATGTCATAAGGCCAAGGATTGACGTATTATTTTATCCAAAGTTCCACACCATGAAAAAATCCCTCTAAGTTGAACTGAGGTTCGAAACTTGGAGCAATGTAAAAACACAAACGCTTATGTCAGCCGCGTATGGGGCATGTTTTGTTAAAACACATATTAAAACACGAGCCGCGTGGATCCGGTTAAATAAATGTATATAAATAAAAAATATTGATGTATTATTTTGAGAAATAAAAAGACTTTGTGTTTGTGATGTGTTTTTCACATTTACCTTCCCTATCCTTACTATCCTACCTGCAGACAAGCATCTAATAGAGACTTTGCGGGTTATTCCTTTAAAAAGAAAAAAATAATAATTATAACATTTTTTTTCAGTTGGTGCCAGGAGGAGACATGCCAGAAACATGAGGAAATCTAACAAGTCAATCTAGTTCATAAGTTTCTTGTATTTATAATTAATTATATTTTCAAAATAAAACTACAGTCTTTTATTTGGATTTTGAGATCTCAACATAGATTAAGAGGTGGATATTGTAGGTCATAAGCTCTGTATGAGACTTCCATATTCTTCTTCATCTATGATGAGTTGTCAAAATGTAAAAATATCTTCTAAATAAGGATTTATGATCAACCAGAAAATTTTACATTTTGAGTGTGTCCAAATACTTGTTCACAAATCTGGATTGTCTCCAATTATAGGAGTTTTTTTTCATATTATTTCAAAGATGAAGAAGAATATGGAAGTCTGGGCATTTACGGGGCTGACGACCGTCATAGGCTGATCACTTTACACACGTGTAACATTCACCAATTCTACCCATTATTGACAACCACACTACTCAAATTCTTGGAAGTTCTATATATATGAACCAATTTTGAAACCTTGTTCTTGAATCACTAGAACTTCATTAGAGACATCTATTGGTGAGATGAAAAGAAGCTTTTTATTGAGCAGAAACTTTTTTATAAGTATGTGAGGTTTATAAATGCCCAGACTTCCATATTCTTCTTCATCTTTGATGAGATGTTAAAAAATAATATGAAAATAACTCCTGTAATTGGAGATAATCCAGATAAATAAATTAAATTAAATGAAGTAAATAAATTATCTGGTCAAATTGTAAGCTTAAATAATAAAAATGAAAATGATATTTTCTGGCGTTTATCATGTGTGTGATTATTATCCAGGATTCTGACCTCACATACTAATAAAAGAGTTTCTGCTTAGTAAAAAGCTTCTTTTCATCTCACCAATAGATGTCTCTAGTGAAGTTCTAGTGATTCAAGAAGGTTTCAAAATCGGTTCATATATATAGAACTTCCAAGAATTTGAGTAGTGTTGTTGTCAATAATGGGTAGAATTGGTGAATGTTACACGTATGTAAAATGATTATATAAACCAGCCTATGACTGTCGTCAGCCCTGTTAATACCCAGACTTCCATATTCTTCTTCATCTTTGATGAGATGTCAAAAAAAATATAAATAACCGAAATTTTGTCTTCTATGCGCTCCCTCAGACGAATGTGTGGAAAATCATTGTATGACAGAATTAAAAACGACAATATAAGAAAGGAATGTAAGGCTGAACGAGGAATAATTGAAAAGATTCGTAAGAGTTCTTTGCTGTGGTATGGACATGTGGAGCGAATGGATAGCGAGAGAATGACTAAGAAAATATATGTGGCGAATGTGAGAGGGAAAACAGAACGTGGACGACCGAAAAAGACTTGGCACCATCAGATCAATCAGAACCTAAAATCTGGCGGTGTCAAAAGTCTGCGTAATCGGAGGGCATGTATGACTAGATGTATGGATGTGAAGGAGGCGAGGAGTGTATGTTAGGACAGAAGAGTGTGGCGTTCCATCCTCTCTGCCTACCCCTGCGGGAAACGGCGTGATGGTAGTAGTAGTAGTTGTTTTCTATGAATGTCCGATATCACTGTCCATTGCACTCACCAGTGTAATTTGAAGAGTCGAGGAGCAGATGATGAGAGCCGAAGTCATGAACTGGGCGAACACAACCCACGTGAAGGTGCTCTCCAGGTCTTTCACAAAGCTGGAAAGATAATCCGCAATTAATTATTGGAAGAATGTACACTAGTAATCTATGGTGTATAAGACTATAGTCTATGGTGGCCTAACATGGGTGAAGGCCGAGGAGCGAGGGAGGTAAAGGTGGAGACTGACCGGAGGATTTCGTCGTAACATAACGTGGTAACATCGCTTGCGGCGAGCATCACCGACGCTCGCTGAATGAATGGAGCGCTCGGCTCGCTGTACTGACTGCCTGAGATACCACTATTTCTTAAAATCTACTGTGACACGTGTTTGTATGCATTCCGCATCATTTTCAAACACCGTATGTGAAGCTAATTCTAAATTTTAGAGAAACATTGTTAGCCTCTTCCACGTTCATGCATCTCCTCATACATACCCGCCGATTATTACGACTCCTAACCTGACCGTTTTCAAGTACTTGGCATACCTGATTATGCCAAGTTTTTTTGTCTTCTTCTGATCCTTTTTCCAATTACATTCGCCTCATAAATTTGTTTTCCCGTTCTTTCCTCACTTATTCGTTCTACATGTCCAAACCATCTCAACACACCTTTCTTAATTTTATCGATAATGTTTATCTCGGCTTTGCATTCCTTCCTTATTTCACTATTCGAACATCTATCATACATGGTTTTTTTTTTCACATAGTATGTTGTAGTATATAGTGAATAAAGCTTAAAGCTTAATTTAAAAAATCTCGGATTTGCTCCTGTGAGCAGTGTTGCCATATCGCTCACTCCTTTCAAGAACGTCATAAATCAAAAAACTTGATTTTTCAGGAGAACGTTTTTAAAGTTTAAAAATATAGCATAATGTACTAAAAATAAATATCAAGCCACTTATTGAACTTTTTACTGTGCAACAGATCTTTTTAGGTAAAACCTGAAGGTTTTTTCTCTATTTGAAAAATATTTAGTATATTTCAAAAAATAATTAAACAATACCTTTTCTTCAAAATGCAAATACAATACTTTCAGCCCTGGAGCGGGTAAATATTAAGTTAAACATGTGCAGCTTTTGCTGGGATAGAGTTCATTTTCTGGGCATTCCGAAAACATGCGCAACTGAAAATTGACAATTTTTGATTTATGACGTTCTTGAAAGGAGTGAGCGATATGCCAAACCAACAAATTTGAATCAAACAATCTAGAAATCTGTATAAAATCTGTATAGAATCAATAATCCAAAATCTGTGTGCCTATTTGCCATTCCTTTGAAATTTCAATACAAATAGCACGATCTGTTAAACAGAACTTACAGTATGTATATTCTTCACCCTTTTCACTTGTTTCTGAACAAGTCTTAAAATAATTATCTTCCAGCCAGCACTGATTAAAACATTGCGTATTACGCGACGTGTATAAAAAATGAACACTGGGTCGCGTGAACATAAAAGACATGTTTTGGGGAATCCTGCAGTACGCTGCGTAAATTGCATAATGTTTCATGACAAGACAAAATAGTACCCTACCCAATAATAAATAACGCACTCCAATATAAAACAAATTCTCACCTACTTATTATTAAATGTTAATCATACTTGTATCTTTACATATTTTCATTCTTCTGTTTTATCATATACTGTGTCATTCTATACTATGTCAATTACAAAAATCTGTATAAAACAAAAACTACTACCTAAGAATTAAATCTGTCATCTGTAACGGATGCCTAAAATCTGTATATCAATACAGGTAAATCTGTATATCGGTAGCGTAAAGGCAAAGGGGTATATTCACCGTGAAGCGCCCTTGAGGTATTTTTTTACGAAAATGGCGCTATATAAGTTATCCAAATTTATTATTATTATTATCTGTCAAATTTTTCATTTTCTAAGTTTGTTCTAGAAAATGTCTAAAATAGTGTGTTCCATAATCTGGCAAAAGGATATAGCTGTAGTTGCAATACTTATTTAGTTTTATTAAGATATGTACATATAAAAATACATAAAACAAATGAGTTATTTAATTTCACAAGTTTGTTTTTGCTCTCCTGTAAAATTTAGTCAGACAGATATACCCCTTTGCCCTTACACTACCGATATATGGCAACACTGCCTGTAAGGGTCAGTAGCAATAGTTACAATACGTTACCTTAATATAGCTGCGTGATGTTTCATGCATTTAACAAATTCCTCCTTCAAATCGTTGCACGACAACTTTTTCTGTATATTTTCATTGCAATTTTCTTCAAAATATTCTTTTAGGGCGTCGTCTTGCCTCACAAACAGCGCCTTCACATGTCTAAAATGCTCCGAAGCAGACATTTTAAAACAGCCTAATATGCCCGTGCTATTCTTGTCGAAACGGCGCTGGGATATTACTTTAGGGGCTGTTTTTTTTGGCAGTTTTCCAATCGCTGACAGGTTCTCTCGCAGAACGACAAGCTGCGCTCTAACGTGAGCCATGAGTCCGCATATCAGCGTGCTCATGACGGTCTCTGCGGCCCCGGCCATACTGATTACAACCGCTTCAATTGTCAGCATCAAATAGCATCTAAAACATTAAACACATTCGCGACAATGAGAGTTATGTTACCATCCATTCATTCATTGAAACCTGTGTAGAAGCAGTGTTATCTTGATCGTCAAATGTACGAAGGAGAGGTGATCAACCTTGCGCTTCAGGTACCCTTCTTCTCATCTTCTTCAAACCCTTATCCGCACCCGATGGTGCATAGGGCACTGCATTGTATAGAAGCAGTGTTATCTTGATTATGAAATGCACGAAGGAGAGGTGATCAATCTTGCGCTTCAGGTACCCTTCTTCTCATCTTCTTCAAACCCTTATCCGCACCCCAATGGTGCATAGGGCACTGCGTCATATAAACGCAGTGTTATCTTGATCGTTAACACATGAAGGAAAGGTGATCAGCCCTCCGCTTCCGGTACCAGTCCAAAGTAATATTGAATAAATACAAGAGTGAAAAAATCACTTATATTTATTTGACCCCCCCTGGGAATCGAACCCGGGACCTCCAGTACGGTAGCCGAGCGTGCTGACCATTACACTACGGAGGCGGACAATAAAACAATGCTTTGCGGTATGGTATATTACCATACCACAAAGAAACAATGCTTTTAATATATTTTTTTTTAAGGGATCTTTTTTTAATTTTATTTTTATGTTTACATAAACTATATACATTCATGTCCACCTCCGTAGTGTAATGGTCAGCACGCTTGGCTACCGTACTGGAGGTCCCAGGTTCAATTCCCAGGGGGGGGCCAAATAAATACAAGTGATTTTTTCACTCTAATATTTATTCAATATCACCCTGGACTGGTACTTGAAGCGGAGGGCTGATCACCTTTCCTCCATGTGTAAACGATCAAGATAACACTGCGTTTATATTATGCAGTACCCTACGTTAATACGTTTTTGTGTATTTATTTATCATCTTACACATATTTATAATAAAAAGCTACTTTTCATCTCACCAATAGATGTCTCTAGTAAAGTTCTAGTGATTCAAGAACAAAGTTTCTAAATTGGTTCATATATATACAACTTCCAAGAATTTGAGTAGTGTGGTTGTCAATAATGGGGTAGAATTGGTGAATGTTACACGTGCGTAAAGCGATCACTTAAACCAGGTTGTCAGCCCCATAAATGCCCAGACTTCCATATTCTTCTTCACCTTTGATGATGTCAAAAATAATATGAAAAATAATTCCTAGAATTGGAGTTAATCCAGATTTGAACACACTCAAAATGTTGTAAATAAAAAATTAACTGGTCAAATTATAAGCTAAAATAATAAGGAATTAAAATGATATTTTCAGGCATTTTCAGACTTCCATATTCATCTTTGATGATATCGCTCACTCCTTTCAAGAACGTCATAAATTGAAAAACTCATTTTTCAGGAGAATGTTTTTAAAGTTTTAAAATATGATACAATGTATTAAAAATAAATATCAAGCTACTTATTAAGCCACTTACTGTGCAACAGATCTTTTTTAGGTAAAACCTGAAGGTTTTTTCTACATTTGAAAAATATTTAATATATTTAAAAAAATAATTAAACAATACCTTTTCTTCAAAATGCAAAAACAACACTTTCTGCCCTGTAGCGGGTAAATATTAAGTTAAAAATATGCCTCTTTTACTGGGATACAGTACATTTTCTAGGCATTCCGAAAACATGCACAACTGAAAGTTGTCGATTTTTTATTTATGACGTTCTTGAAAGGAGTGAGCGATATGTCAAACAAATAGAATAAATCTTTACATCTCACCAATATATGTCTCTAGTGAAGTTCTAGTGATTCAAGAACAAGGTTTCTAAATTGGTTTATATATTGTATATAGAACTTCCAAGAATTTGAGTAGTGTGGTTGTCAATAATGGGTAGAATTGGTGAATGTTACACGTGCGTAAAGCGATCACTTAAACCAGGTTGTCAGCCCCGTAAAGGCCCAGACTTCCATATTCTTCTTCATCTTTGATGAGATGTCAAACAAATAATATGAATCGAATAAGTTTATTTTGAAGAAAGGCTTTATTTACCCGACAGGGTGTGCGGCAGGATCGGGCAACCATGACTTGAAGGCGAATTTGGTTTGCTTTTGGTCGCCGTTCAGGACAAAGCTGTACCACAAGAGCCCGTTGATGAGGGGTTGGATTGCAAATATGCCCGTCCCCACGGGAATAGTGTAATTGAGAGATCTCGGGACGGAATGGGTCTTTATCCAGCAGCTGCCTGAAAGTTTAATGAGTTGTCACTTCCAAACCATGTTATTTTAATTTAATTTAATTTATGTTTTGAATATTGGAAGCATTAACTTTGTGAATCATATTGATATATTATTTCGAGAAATAAAAATACTTTGTGTTTTGATCCACTCACATTTTTATTAACCAACTAGTTTCGGCAACAACCTGTTGACCTCTTCAGGGTTTAATTTATGGTTGAACCTTCAATTTAATTTAATTTTAATTTATGACTGAATTTATGACTTTATATAAAACCCGTATCCGCACCCAAATGGTGCATAGGGCACTGTGTCATATAAACGCAGTGTTATCTTGATCATTTATACATGAAGGAAAGGTGATCAGCCCTCCGCTTCAGGTACCAGTCCATAGTAATTTTTTGAATAAATATTACAGTGAAAAAATCACTAATTTTTATTGAACCCGGGACCTCCAGATTTATATATATATATATATATATATATATATATATATATATATATATATATATATATATATATATATATATATATATATATATATATATATATATATATTTATATATATATATATATATATATATATATTTATATATATATAAATTTCATACTCTTTCTGCGAGCCTGAGCGGCTCATTCATCAGAAATAGGTATCAAATTGTGGTAGAGTGGGTTCGAACCGAGAAACTCTGACTCGAGCCCCGACACGATCATCCGGTGCCTTATGCACCATTCGAGTGCATAGGGCACATTCATCAGTAGGGAAGAAGGAATACACAATACGTTACCGTCCAGTTGGTCCAGTAGTCCGGTGATGAGGGCGTTTTTGACCCAGAAAAAGAACAGTTTGAATATGCAGATAATCTGTATGATGAGGAGAGGCATCATGGACGCTATTGTCTGTATGTTGTCCCAGTGCTGGAAAAAGACGGTACATGAATCAAACGTGGTTAATATGAAAAAAATTGAAAAAATATATGAAAAAAAAGTCACCGTAACTAGAGTTTTGTATGTATTTACAAATATATATATAATATATACACACACATATATATATATATATATATATATATATATATATATATATATATATATATATATATATATATATATATATATATATATATGAGCAAATATCTCCGCCTCCGTCGTGTAATGGTCAGCACGCTCGGCTACCATACTGGAGGTCCCGGGTTCGATTCCCAGGGGGGGGGGGTAAAATAAATATTAGTGATTTTTTCCCTGTAATATTTATTCAATATAACCCTGGACTGGTACCTGAAGCGGAGGGCTTATCATCTTTCCTTCATATCGATGATCCTTCAAACGATCAAGATAACACTGCGTTCATATGAAGCAGTGCTCTATGCACCATTGGGAGCGGATAAGGGTTTGAATGAAAAAAGCAATATATTTTTTTCTAAAACAAAACATAATAAATGTTATACTGTTTTGAAAATGACATAAATTGAACGACTTTTTAAAATAACTTGCCAGGTTAGCGTCATATATTTTTTTTCCGGGTGAAGATTCAAATTTACCTAAAGATTTATTTTAAAATCATTGACCGGGCATTAATATATTTTTTCCGCCAAGGCAAGCCAGTATTGGTAATATTTTGGAATTTTATCAACATAGTAGGTATTTAGTTTTGTGAAACGTAAATTAGAATCTTAAAATATGAATAACTCAAAAAACTGATCTAAGACGTAGATGTACGGGAAATTCATGAATGTGGAAATATCTGGAAAACTAAGGCACTTTAACTGAGGCCATATTTTCATTTGTTGGTGAGTCATAAGCTGGCCTAACACCCCTAAAAGGAATACGTCAGATTATGGGACACCTGTATTTACACCCTTATTTCCTATTCTTCATAATGATATGTATGCGAGATCGTATGCACTTTTCAACCAACTCTATAAAAAAACACACACACACACACGAAAATCGTGCTAAAAAACCGATGCATATTTTTATAAGATATATCGCGCGCTCCTTTCAAGAACGTCATAAATCAAAATACTTGATTTTTCAGGAGAACGTTTTTAAAGTTTAAAAATGTAATACAATGTATTAAAAATAAATATCAAGCCACTTTTTGAACTTTTTACTGTGCAACAGATCTTTTTAGATAAAATTTGAAGGTTTTTTCTCCATTTGAAAAATATTTAGTAAATTTAAAAAAAATAACTAAACAATACATTTTATTCATAATGCAAAAACAACACTTTCTGCCCTGTAGCGGGTAAATATTAAGCTTAAAATATGCCTCTTTTGCTGGAATATAGAACATTTTCTGGGCATTCCGAAAACACGCACAACTGAAAATTGACGATTTTCGATTTATGACGTTCTTGAAAGCAGTGAGCGATATGTTTGTGTTTTTTTATTATTTACACAAATATCTTCGGGGATAATTGTGTAAATGACATATCCGGGAAAACGATTATTCAAGGATCGGGTAGAAGTTTCACTGTATATATGTATATTTATTAACTGTATATATCGCTCACTCCTTTCAACAACGTCATATATCAAAACTCGTCAATTTTCAGATGTGCATGTTTTCGGAATGTCCAGAAAATGTACTATATCCCAGCAAAAGCGGCATATTTTTAACTTAATATTTACCCGCTACAGGGCAGAAAGTGTTGTTTTTACATTTTGAAGAAAAGGTATTGTTTCATTATTTTTTTACACATCCTAAATATTTTTCAAATGGAGAAAAAACCTTCAGGTTTTACCTAAAAAGATCTGTTACACAGTAAAAAGTTCAATAATTGGCTTGATATTTATTTTCAATACTTTGTATTATATTTTTAAACTTTAAAAACGTTCTCCTGAAAAATCAAGTTTTTTTTATTCATGTCGTTCTTGAAAGGAGTGAGCGATATATAAAAAAAAAGTTACTTACCAGATAAACATAAGCTATCTGTGCAAGAATAAAAAATATGAAAAGTAATACAGCGAAGACACTGTACACCTTATGGAAGTTTCTCATCCTTTCTCCCACTATTTTCGCATTCAAGGGGAAAAATCCTGCTGCGTATAACAGCATAAAACTCAGTCGGAAGCTAGCCTTCAAGTCGACATCGCCTCCTTGGCGCAAATTCGATTTTTTTGTCGGCATTTTAAAGTTAGAGTCTGTAGCCGTGCGATGGAATGGTTAAAAATGTAAGAAATGTCACCAAATATCTCTTTATATACCTACCAGCCAAATCCATACTTCTTAACCCGGAGTTGACCGTTAAAAATGTTCGGACATAATAAAAATTTGGAGGTCTGCGCCAAAACGTTACATTTCTCTTACTTACAATCTATTTTGTTTTACCGTTCTTTCCTCACTCATTCGTTCTACATGTCCAAACCATCTCAACACACCTTTCTTAATTTTATCGATAATGCTTATCTCAGCCCTGCATTCCTTCCTTATTTGACTATACGAACATCTATCATACATCGTTAAGTTTTTCTCGGACTTACCAAGACTATATTTCATATTCCATACACTTCTTCATCTATGTCGAGGCGTCACAATGCACATTTCCACTTTGGCTTTGACCTGATGGGGAATTGGGACCTTCCAGGATTCCAGCTTTGCATTCCTTCCTTATTTGACTATTCGCACATCTATCATACATCGTTTTGTGGCACATTCTTAATTAATTATGGTTTCTAGTTGAATACCAATTTAATTTAACAGAAGGGAAGCAAGATGAAAGCGGATTACTTTTAACACAAATTTATTCAGTTCTATAAAATTACAATCAAGAAATACTTAAGAATAATCGCGTGATTCTAATATGAGAACAGTTGAAATACGTGTCGATCGGAGGACGGGCGGTGAAGAAATGTGACGGGCCAGTTTCCGCTCGTTGCTGGCTCCGTAGGGTGTTCGGTTATTCACTCGATTCGAGTTGCCATAGATGTGTGGGTTGCCACACTGGGAACAAAGTGAATGGTGCACTGAAATCAGTTAAAGCAAATAAAAACCTATCAGCGGAAGCTAAACTGGCAGGGCACAACGGAGTCCTGGTTCCAACTCTAATGTATGGAAGTGAAACATGGAGTTGGCAAAAGAAGGATGAAAGTAGACTGAATGCAGTTGAAATGCGAATTCTCAGAAGAATGTGCGACAAAACGATGTATGTTAGATGTGCGAATAGTGAAATAAGGAAGGAATGCAAAGCTGAGATAAGCTTTATCGATAAAATGAAAGGTGTGTTGAGATGGTTTGGACATGTAGAACGAATGAGTGAGGAAAGAACGGTAAAACAAATTTATGAGGCGAATGTAAGTGGAAAAAAGAGCAGAGGAAGACCGAGAAAAACTTGGCACGATCAGGTGAAAGTGGTCAGGTTAGGAGTCGTAACAATCGGCGGGTATGTATGAGGAGATGCATGAACGTGGAAGATGCGGAGAATGTTTTGCATAGACAGAGTGGTGTGGCGTTCTATTCTCTCTGCCTACCCCTGCGGGGAAGCGGCGTGATGGTTAGTTAGTGAGTTAACTATAACTTTACTCACGTGTAACAGATTTTAGTGGACCATTCACCCTGTTCCCAGAATTCACTCTCTTTTCTAGAGAAACTTCTTAATCAACCTTTCCATCCCTACAAAACTTAAGGGAACCATTTTTTAAATATCGCTCACTCCTTTCAAGAACGTCATAAATAAAAAATCGTCAATTTCCAGTTGTGCATGTTTTCGGAATGCCCAGAAAATGTACTATATCCCAGCAAAAGCGGCATATTTTAAACTTAATATTTACCCGCTACAGGACAGAAAGTGTTGTTTTTGCATTTTGAAGAAAAGGTATTGTTGAAATATTCATTCATTCATTCAAACCCTTTTCCGCACCCCAATGGTGCATAGACACAGTGTTATCTTGATCGTTACCACACGAAGGAAAAGTGATCAGCCTTCCGCTTCTGGTACCAGTCCAGGGTAATATTGAATAAATATTACAGTGAAAAAATCACTTATATTTATTTGACCCCCCTGGGAATCGAACCCGGGACCTCCAGAACAGTAGCCGAGCGTGCTGATCATTACACTACGGAGATGGACTACGGCGTTGAAATATACTAAATATTTTTCAAATGGAGAAAAAACATTCAGGTTTTACCTAAAAAGATCTGTTGCTCAGTAAAAACTTCAATAAGTGTCTTGATATTCATGTTTAATACATTGTATTATATTGCTAAACTTTAAAAACGTTCTACTGAATAATCAAGTTTTTTTTATTTATGACGTTCTTGAAAGGAGTGAACGATATGGTCGTTGCACGGTTAGACTAATGAAAATGGAGATAATTAAGGGAGCATATTTTATGAGGTCGAAAAATCCTTAAAATCAAATTAAAATACATATAAATATTCAATTGATCATGACACGCTAGCATTTTTTTAGATTTTTAAAATCGGACGAACTATTGATATTTTTTATATTTATTTTAAGTACCTGAGTCCTGGTACCAACTCCAACGTATAAAAGCGAAGCATGGAGTTTGCAAAAGATGGAAGAAAGTAGACTGAATGCAGTCGGAATGCGATCTCTCAGTGCGGCAAAACCATGTAAAATATATTGCCTATACCCAAATTAACCAGCTACCTAACATATCGTAGTCATACAGGAGAAAGTGACCAAGTGTATTTTTTACAAAAACGTGATCGTTGACTATTTGATATCTTACTTATAACCCTTATCCACACCCAATGGTGCATAGGGCACTGCATCGAATTGACGCAGTGTTATCTTGATCATTACTTACATGAAGGCAAGGTGATCACTCTCGCTCATCAGGAACCAGTCCAGGGTAATATTAAATAAATATTACAATGTATAATCACTAATATTTATTTGACCCTCCCTGGGAATCGAACCCGGGACCTCCAGAATGGTAGCCGAGCGTGCTGACCATTACACTACGGAGGCGGACAAATATGTATGTAATATGTTTTGAAATAAGTAAAAATCAATTGACAGGGCAAATGCCTTCCTTGCTCCCCCCTGACAATTTTAATAGCCATATAATTACATACTTGACGCCATTTTAATTTGTGTTTAAAATTATAGGGTGTTTAAAAAGATAATCGCTTTTTGTGGGGTATATAATTAAATCTGTGTCTTTAAAAATCGTTTAAACCTTAATTACCTTTTTTAAATTATAAGTCAGATAATTAAAAATTAACATTTCTACCTAACTAACTAACTAACTAACCATCACGCCGCTTCCCCGCAGGGGTAGGCAGAGAGAATAGAACGCCACACCACTCTGTCCTTGCAAACATTCTTCGCCTCTTCCACGTTCATGCATCTCCTCATACATACCCGCCGATTGTTACGACTCCTAACCTGACCACTTTCAAGTATTTGGCATACCTGATCGTGCCATGTTTTTCTCGGTATTCCTCTGCTTCTTTTCCCGCTAACATTCGCCTCATAAATTTGTTTTACCGTTCTTTCCTCATTCATTCGTTCCACATGTCCAAACCATCTCAACACAACATTTCGTATATTTAGGTAGTATGTTTTCTAGGGATGGAAGGATTGATAAAGACATAGAAGGGAGAGAGAATGCTGGGAACAGAGTGAATGGTGAACTGAAATAGTAGACTGAATGCAGTCGGAATGCCATCTCTGTGTGTGCGACAAAACGATATATGATAGATGTGCGAATAGTGAAATAAGGAAGGAATGCAAAGCTGAGATAAGCATTATCGATAAAATTAAGAAAGGTGTGTTGAGACGGTTTGGACATGTGGAACGAATGAGTGAGGAAAGAACGGTAAAACAAATTTATGAGGCGAATGTAAGTGGAAAAAAGAGCAGAGGAAGACCGAGAAAAATTTGGCACGATCAGGTATGCCAAATACTTGAAAGTGGTCTGGTTAGGAGTCGAAACAATCGGCGGGTATGTATGAGGAGATGCGTGAACGTGGAAGAGGCGAAGTTGTTTGCGAGGATGGAGTGGTGTGGCGTTCTATTCTCTCTGCCTACCCCTGCAGAGAAGCGGCGTGATGGTTAGTTAGTTAGTTAGTTAAAATTTCTACGCCTGTATATGGTTAAACGAAAACCGTGCGTTCGCATACGTCATCAAATTTACGTCATGGAACGTTTTATGACGTCATATGGTTTATTGTCTATGATTTATAGAGCTGTAATAGTAGTAGTGTGGATTGTTTGTTTACCACTACACTACCGTTTGTGTTATACAAATATGAGGGGAGGGAGGACCATAGATATCAACAAATAGAGCCACCAATAATTTAGCAATGTTACCAATATCAAAATAAGTCCATCGTTTCTGTGACGTCATTCATTGCCAACTTACGAAAACAACGTTTTCACGAAGGCGAATTTTCCAAAAGAAAATGATGAATGAAAATATTGATTATATCGGGTGTTATAAACACTTCACGAGTCTAATACAATCCTTTATAGGTTGAGTATGTTAAATTAGATATTCCTCCCGTCTGACAAAGATCCACTGTCGCTAAATTGACTTTTATATGTTTTTTTTTATTTAACAATAAAATAAGACAAAAAAAACCATGTTTGATTTTACATTTACATTACATACATAAATTACATATTCTTCTTCACCTAGTCAAGACGTCAATGTAACATCGTTTTATACGAGCAATATCTCCGTTCTACCCACTTTTGATACCTTAAATGGACCTCTCAAAACATATTTATAACAAAAAAGCAAGTTCGCCAAGTTGTCCGCCTCCGTGGTGTAATGGTCAGCGTGTTAAGCTACCGTGCTGGAGGTCCCGGGTTCGATTCCCAGGGAGGTTGAAAATAAATATTAGTGATTAGTGATATTACCCTGGACTGGTTCCGGAAGCGCAAGAGTGATCACCTTGCCTTCATGAAAGTAATGATCAAGATAACTTCCTTCATGAAAGTAATGATAAGATTCGATGCGGTGCCCTATGCACCATTGGGTGCGAATAAGGGTTATAAGTAAGTAAGTAATAAAAAGGAACACGTTATAAATACTTCACGTTAAAATCTTTCATACAAATAATTGCAACTTTTCGACAAATGGCGCTTTTTCATCTGTCAAAATTTCCCGCCTTCGAAACGTCAAAAATGTTGCAATATCAACCGAAAGGAAACGCGTTTCGTATGCATGTCTCTCTCGCACAAAACAGGTTTTCCGCATTGTGTCACGCGTGCCAGAGGGAGATGGCTAACACCACGTAATGCGGAATTCCATCAAAGGCGAATGGAATGAGATGGGGTATGTCTGGCGCGTCGTCTCGCTCTAGGAACAGGTTTTTGAATATAAATTAAAGAGAGAAAGAGACAAAGCTATGCGAGCTTACTAGAGATAGTTGAGACGGAATACGACAGGTAACCTCACTCGAATATGGTGTGTAAAGAGACCTGCAAGGGATTTATTTTTATACCATAAAAATATTATTTTAATTAATTTATGTTTAAAAAATACTTTTTTGTGTATTAATTTATCATACAACATTTTGATTGTGTTCAAATACTTGTTCACAAATGTGGATTATCTCTAATTATAGGAATTACTAATAAAATACTAAAAAAAGAGTTTCTGCACAATAAAAAGCTTATTTTCATCTCACCAATAGATGTCTCTAGTGATGTTCTAGTGATTCAAGAACAATGTTTCAAAATTGGTTCATATATATATAGAACTTCCAAGAATTTGAGTAGTGTGGTTGTCAATAATGGGTAGAATTGGTGAATGTAACACGTGTGTAAAGTGATCACTTGAACGAGCCTATGACGGTCGTCAGCCCCGTAAATGCACAGACTTCCATATTCTTCTTCATCTTTGATGAGATGTCACAAAATAATACATATTTACAATATAAATTTTATGTGTCCTATTCGGGTTTTCCGTGCACGTTTTCCGAGGCACATTTTAAAATACTTATTTATTAAGTTTTTACTACCTCACTACCTAACTAACCATCTCCACAGGGGTAGGCAGAGAGAATAGAACAACATACCCATCTGTGCAAACATGAAATGTGGTAGAAGCGTCCTCTACATTTCTGCATCTCTTTGTACAAACCCGCCAAATGTGGAAGAGGCGAAAAATGTTTGCAAAGACAGACTGGTGTGGCGTTCGATTCTCTCTGCCCAACCCTGCGGAGAATCTGCGTGGTGGTTAGTTAGTTAGTTAGTTAGAATTATCAGAACTTTGATTTTTTTTTAAATTTGATCGTGTCAAAAGTCTACGTCACCGGAGCACATGTATGACTAGATGTATGGATATGAAAGAAGCGAGGAGTGTATGCCAAGACAGAAGAGTGTGGCGTTCCGTCCTATCTGCCTACCCCTACGAAGAAATGGTGTGATGGTAGTAGTAGTAGTATTAATAGAAGTATTAGTATAGAAATGTGTGTGTGTGTGTGTGTGTAATTTTTTGCAAAATATACCAAAATTAGAAAGTTATTTACAACATAATATTTACAGTCAATAATGGGTAGAATTTGTGGTCTCTGCTTAGTAAAAAGCTTCTTTTCATCTCACCAATTGATGTCTCTAGTGAATTGCTAGTGATTCAGAACAAGGTTTCTAAATTGGTTCATATATATATAGAACTTCCAAGAATTTGAGTAGTGTGTCTGTCAATAATGGGTAGAATTGGTGAATGTTACACGTGTGTAAACTGATCACTTAAACTAGCCTATGCCGGTCGTCGGCCCCGTAAATGCCCAGACTTTCATATTCTTCTTCATCTTTGATGAGATGCCAAAAAATAATAGATAGTTATTTAATTAAAAATACCAAAATGAGCTTTGCACTATTTGTTTCGTAAATTTGTCTTCATTATACGGCTGCAACTCCTTTTTCGTAATGTTATGTAACACAAAATAACTCTGCTGAAAGTAAAAAGTATTCGTTGCACATATCTGCCGAACAACCTCCGTTCGCCTTCCCACACAGCTGAAAAAACACGCAACCTTTTGAAAAACCGGCAACAAGTCATAAAAAAGTCCCAACCAAAAGCATAATCATTTAAAAACACCCAATAATTCGTTTTCCCTTTTTATAAAAACACTGGCAAAGTTTACATAGATCAGTATAGACGCCGCCGCCGGAAAGACTGATATAAACGTCAGTCAAAAGGTTTAAATCAATCGTACGTATTTTGATCGATGGTTTATAGTAATATTTTGTACTTTTCGACGAAATACACTCTTATTATTTAAGATTATATAAATTTCTCGTGGATTCAAGTCGCCTCGTAGAACTTTAGCCATTTTAAAATCCTCAGGTGATACCAGTTTCGTTGTATACGCTTGTCGTCTGACATTTCGCGCCGCGGCCGCTGCTTTTGGCTGGCAAAACGTAACTAAAAACATATTTTAAAACATTATTTTAAATATTTATATGTTTCAACGGGTTTTAAATATCGTGTTTAATTTAAGTTTTGAGTTTTGATGGTTTTAAACGGTATTTTAAGGATGCAGGATACATCTGTTTGAGCAGAAAAGTTTGACGGCCATTCTTAGTATGATGTCATAGGGCATACGCCATGGGTGTATTCAGGACTCGTTTTAGCATATTATTTAAAGATTATTATTACATAGACTGAATGCATTAAAAGTGAGATCCCTCAGACGCTGTGCGGCAAAACAATGCATGATAGTTGACGTTCAAACGGTGAAATAAGGAATGATTTTTTGTGAGAGTTGTATTAGTAAAGTGGTCAGCGCGATTGGCTACCGTGCTTGAGGTCACGGGTTCGATTTCCAGCGAGGTCAGAATAAATATGGGTGATCTTTACTCTCGTATTTATTTAATATTACCCTGGACTGGTACAAGCAGCGCAGGGCTGATCACCTTGCCATCGTGCAATTAACGATCAAGATAACAATGCGTCGCTACGATGTAGTGCCCTATGCACCATTGGGTGCGGATAAGGGTAAAAAAAGAAGAAAAATAATAATCTAGTGTGGGCCAATCAGGAACTTGTCAGCATTTGCAATAAAGAGAGTTTGCAAGGATAAGCTGAGATAAGCATTATCGATAAAAGTAAGAAAGGTGTGTTGAGATGGTTTAGACGTGTGGAACGAATGAGCGAAGAACGAACGGTAACAGATTTATGAGGCGAATATGGTTTGAAAAGGAAGCAGAGGAAGACCGAGGAAAACTTGACACTATCGGGTATGTCAAATAATTGAAAGCGGCTGGGTCAGGAGTCGAAATGATCGTCGGGTTTGTATGAGGTGATGTGGAAGGGCGGAGAACGTTTTGCATGGACAGAGTGGTATGGCGTTCTGTTCTCTCTGCCTACCCCTGCGGGGAAGCGGCGTGATGGTTAGTTAGTTAAATGCACATTTTAGTACATTTATGTTACGTCCAAACGGAAATGACTTCCTTTAAATAGTTTTTAGAATGAGAGCAATAAACATTCTAATCCTGTTGGTAGGTTTTCGAATGAGTGCAATTAACAATCTAATCCTATAAATAGTTTTTTGAATGAGAGCAATAAACAATCAAATGCTATTGGTAGTTTTTCGAATGAGAGCAATAAACAATCAAATCCTATTGGTAGTTTTTCGAATGAGAGCATTACACATTCTAATCCAATCGGTAGTTTTTGAATGAGAGCACTAAACATTGCAATCCAGTAGATAGTTTTTTGTATGAGAGCAATAAACATTCCAATCCTAACTTTTTGAATGAGAGCACGAAACATCGCAACCTAATAAGTAGTTTTTTGTGCGTTTTCAGAATAATGATAAGCTACTAAACATGTAATGAGACATTAAAACATCGCATTTATTTTTTAAACATCCGAATGATATGTAAAACGAAAAACGAAAACCCTCTAACATTTTTTAAAAATCATTTTGTTTTGACAAAATAGTGTTTTTAATATTTGATTTTTATTGTGTAATCGAGCCGACGCAACCGATTGCGTTCTGTGAATCGCGAAAGGACCCCAAAAGGACCGGATCCTTGTTGAAAAAATAAACGCAAAAGGTGTGTATTTTTAAATATTTTATATGTATTTATTCTGTTTTCTATCCGCCATGCTTTGTCCCACCTAGGCAAGCTTGTACGAGTACGGTTATGCAACCCTGAGTGCCCTAACCATTGATTCATTCTCCTTTTCTGATCTAGTTTTTCTTCTCCATTTCCTTACCCATATTTAGTAAGATTACCTTATTTGCATAACATGACATTTTATATCCTCAAACATTTTATTCTTGTTTTCCTCCATTTCCTTTCCTTTATAGCAGTAATGCTCTTCACTTGCAGATGTGATACGATGCGATGTCATTCAATATTTAAAATGACAAATGACAGCAGCTGTCTAGAAGCTCGCCGTCAAAGCAGCTGTCAAGAGCATTGTTCAAAGTTGCGCGTTTTGGTGCTACATACAACAGATGGCGCTGCCATTGTGATAATTTTATTTTTTTTACAAAAACATTTTTTTACCTCTCACGCGTGACCGATGGCATGGAAGAGCTTTCCACGTCATCGGTCCGCAACAGCAAAGTCACGCTAATTTAGTACCCTGGTTGCGAGCTGGTGAGTAGTAGTAGTAGTAGTAGTACTAGTATCACTTTACCCATGGTAGTTGCTGTAGCCGGAGACGTCTGTCAACTGATTGGTCTGGAATGCACAGCTCTTATAGATGCTCTGGAGTCGTATGATGCACTGGTGGCGTATTCTGATTGGTATATTTAATCTGAAACTTCGGCAAAGAATGATCATGTGTTATGTTTTGTCAGTATTTCTATACGAAGTCGAATCGTGGACCCTCAAGATCATCTCTACGAACAGGTTAGAGGTAAATGTGGCTACATCATATTCCATGGACAGATATTGTCAGCAGTGCAAATTTGCTCCAAAGAGCAAGATCAGGGAGACAGTTGGTGACTGGTATCAAGGTCCGGCAGGTGTCCTATCTGGGGCATGTGCTGAGAGGAGACTAGTACGAGCTATTGCACCTAGTGGAGGGTCCACGAGGTGTGGGCAGGAGGCAGATCTCCTGGCTCCGGAATATACCAGACTGGACGGGGATCAGGACTGTCTAGAGCTGGAGAGACAAGGACAATTGCCCCCCAGTGATACAGCGTACGTCTGGATGACCTCACATGACAGGCACAGATGAAAAAGACATATATTATGTCCTGGTTGCGAGCTGGTGAGATCACACTACCCATAACAGTTACTATAGCCAGAGGTGTCTTTGAACCAGTTGATTTGGAATGCACAGCCCTTGTAGCAGACAGAGTTTATACTGTACCCTTTGGGGAAAGCGTGCCCAGTGCAGTTGGTGAAGTAGCGGAGTCAGTCACTCTACTGTTTGGTAGACCCGTGTATATACTGCTACACAATAACCATATTATGCATTGATTTACCCACGAGCAGACAGAGTTTATACTGTACCCTTAGGGGAAAGCGTGCCCAGTGCAGTTGGTGAAGTAGCGGAGTCAGTCACTCTACTGTTTGGTAGACCCGTGTATATACTGCTACATAATAACCATATTGTGCATTGATTTACCCACGAGCAGACAGAGTTTATACTGTACCCTTTGGGGAAAGCGTGCCCAGTGCAGTTGGTGAAGTAGCGGAGTCAGTCACTCTACTGTTTGGTAGACCCGTGTATATACTGCTACATAATAACCATATTATGCATTGATTTGCACACGAGCAGACAGAATTTATACTGTACCCTTTGGGGAAAGCGTGCCCAGTGCAGTTGGTGAAGTAGCGGAGTCAGTCACTCTACTGTTTGGTAGACCCGTGTATATACTGCTACATAATAACCATATTATGCATTGATTTGCACACGAGCAGACAGAATTTATACTGTACCCTTTGGGGAAAGCGTGCCCAGTGCAGTTGGTGAAGTAGCGGAGTCAGTCACTCTACTGTTTGGTAGACCCGTGTATATACTGCTACATAATAACCATATTATGCATTGATTTGCACACGAGCAGACAGAATTTATACTGTACCCTTTGGGGAAAGCGTGCCCAGTGCAGTTGGTGAAGTAGCGGAGTCAGTCACTCTACTGTTTGGTAGACCCGTGTATATACTGCTACATAATAACCATATTATGCATTGATTTACCCACGAGCAGACAGAGTTTATACTGTACCCTTTGGGGAAAGCGTGCCCAGTGCAGTTCGTAGAAAAGTAGCAGTGACAAGTAGCGTTACAAGGTCAAAATTTAACATATTTCACGCATCCCGGTTAAAATTTTCTAGAGGTCAGAAGACAATCCCTCGAGACACATTTTAAAGTGTAGTTCATCTCAATTTCGGGCAATTGTGCCCTCCCACGCGCTCCCCAAGGCATCATTGTCTGAAAACATGACTAACTCCGAGTCAAAGAACTCGGCTGATCACCCACACAGCCATGCAAAAGAACTTCCTACTTTTGACAATCCAAAGGTCGACTGTCTGCTGACGACATCCGACCTTTAAAATCCACCTCCTTCTTGCCCTTGTCCCCACACGATGGTGCATAGGGCACTGCATCGTATTGACGTAGTATCTTGAACATACATACATACATACACAAAAGCAAATTAATTAGACTTGCTCTACAGTCACCAGTTCCAGATTATATTAAATAAATATAACTAACCAACTAACTAACTAACCTTCACGCCGCTCTCGACATGTTGGACAACAACATAGCTGCAATCGTGTATATACCAGCATAGTCTGGCAAGGGCATTCTAGATTCTCTAGAAAGCAGTCACTCACTTAGAGCTACCCAGTAATACTTATTTATATTAGACCAACAGCACTCAGTAGACTGAATGCAGTCGAAATGCGATCTCTCAGAAGAATGTGCGACAAAACGATGTATGATAGATGTTCGAATAGTGAAATGAGGAAGGAATGCAAAGCTGAGACAAGCATTATCGATAAATTAAGAAAGGTGTGTTGAGATGGTTTGGACATGTAGAACGAATGAGTGAGGAAAGAACGGGAAAACAAATTTATGAGGCGAATGTAATTGGAAAAAGGGCCAGAAGAAGACCGAGAAAAACTTGTCACGACCAAGTATGCCAAATACTTGAAAGTGGTCAGGTTAGGAGTCGAAACAATCGGCGGGTATGTATGAGGAGATGCATGAACGTGGAAATGGCGAAGAATGTTTGCAAGGACAGAGTGGTGCGGCGTTCTTTTCTCTCTGCCCACCCCTGCGGAGAAGCGGCTTGATGGTTAGTTAGCTATATTAGAAATAAGACTATGTCGAATATTTTTGTTGGATGCGCCCATATCGCTCACTCCTTTCAAGAACGTCTTAAATAAAAAAACTTGATTTTTCAGGAGAACGTTTTTAAAGTTTAAAAATATAATACAATGTATTAAACATAAGTTACTAGCCACTTATTGAACTTTCTACCGTGCAACAGATCTTTTTAGGTAAAACCTGAAGGTTTTTTTTCCATTTGTAAAATATTAAGTACAGTAAAAAAAATAATTAAACAATACCATTTCATCAAAATGCAAAAACAACACTTTCTGCCCTGTAGCGGGTAAATATTAAGTTAAAAATATGCCGCTTTTCCTGGGATATAAGTACATTTTCTGGGCATTCCGAAATCATGCACAACTGAAAATTGACGATTTTCGATTTATGACGTTCTTGAAAGGAGTGAGCGATATGCTAATACTGGCAATCTGACATCAAACAATGCCACATATATATTCCTTCGAGACAAAGGCGTATGTACCTAAAAAATATTGTACAGTGGTACTCGAAGGTCGTAACAACCGCTTAGACAAAGTACTCAGTAACTCTACCTACTCACCATATGTGACACATCGCTCAATAAATCTCCACAATTTAAAACAAAATAGGGTTACAGACAGGGTTTTTTTTAACCCATCCGCATATCAGTTTTTTTTTCAAAACATGTATGTAAAGACACTAATTGAATGTATCCCCGCAAGTAAGAAAGTTGCCCCGCCCGGAGGGGAGGTGATATGGTTTGTCAAACAAGGAGGCGCTAATAATTTTGCACCTGATAAAACGAGAACAAACACAGAAATAATCTTTGATGCAGAAAAAGGTACCGCGCACTAAACGTTTGATGTTTAGTGCGCGGTACATATATAAATATAAATATATATATATATATATATATATATATATATATATATATATATATATATATATATGTGTGTGTGTATATGAGTGTATGTAAAGTTACCAATTGTCAAACCCGCACATCTGTATGCTCCGAATGCTGGACGATGTATAGTACCTACTCTAGGCAACTAGAAACTGCTGAAATGCGAATGCTTAGCTGGTCAGCTGGAGTGTCCCTTAGAGACAACATAAAGCGTTCACGCATTCGTGGGAGCCTGGCTGTAACAGGCATCGATAGTAAGGTAGGGGAAAGGCAATTGGAGGTGGTATGGGCACATAGGACGCAGAGAACCTGGTCATATTGTGAACCAGGCAATCGCCATAGAAAGGCATCTAGAGGAAGACCAAAGATTTCACGGATGCTGCAGAAAGATAACATGAGACCAAGGCATGGCCTAGGTGATGTTGTCCATGGTAGAAGGACCTACAGCCTGAGGTGGAGGAGAACTGACCCCAGCAGTCTACAAAGAAGTCGGGAATGAGCCAGGAAGAAGATATATGGCATGTATAATCAAAAAGCGCCTGATGTGGGCCGTCTGAGAAGCCATGACGATGATGGCGATGACGTAACACCCGATACAGTGATCAGTCGAGAGTGGCTGTAAATAATTGAACACCATGACTCAGTACTGTAAGAGTGAGGTAAACGCATTCGGTTTATTCAACCAACGCTATAAAAAGAGATGCACTGTGTTTATCCAGCGGTCCTCAAACATTTTGCTCACTCCTTTCAACAACGTCATATGTCAAAAAACTAGATTTTTCAGAAGATCGTTTTTAAAGTTTAAAAATATAATATTATCAATTAAAAATAAATATCAAGCCACTTATTGAACTTTTTACTGTGCAACAGAACTTTTTAGGTAAAAACTAAAATGTAATTTTTTAAAGTATTTAAAAAAAATAATTAAACAATACATTTTCTTCAAAATGCAAAAACAACACTTTCTGCCCTGTAGCGGGTAAATATTAAGTTAAAATATGCCGCTTTTGCTGGAATATAGTACATTTTCTGGGCATTCCGAAAACATGCAAAACTGAAAATTGACGATTTTTTTAAATATATTAATTCAAACCCTTATCCGCATCCCAATGATGCATAGGGCACTGCATCATATAAACGCAGTGTTATCTTGATCGTAAACATATAAAGGAAAGGTGATCAGCCCTCCGCTTCAGGTACCAGTCCAGGGTAATATTGAATAAATATTACAGTGATAAAATCACTTATATTTATTTGACCCCACCTGGGAATCGAACCCGGGACCTCCAGAACGGTAGCCGAGCGTGCTGACCATTACACTACGGAGGCGGAGGTTTTTTTTTATATATGACGTTGTTAAAAGGAGTGAGCGATTTAGCAAAATTTATTTAATTATTTAAACTTTTATCTCCGTCTCTATAGTTAATAATCAGTTCTGGAGGTCCCGGGCTCTGGGGATCAAATAAATATAAGTGATTTTTTTAAATATTATATTTTTTTATGTAACCCTGGACTGGTAGCTGAAGTATAGGTAAGATACTTAAAAAGACAAAATCAATTAGTAGTAAGAGTCTAAAAATAAAAATAAAATATTATATAATTTATATTTGAAGCAATAACTATGTAATTTTTCATTTTATGATTAAAATGTAACTTTGTTTTAAAATCACTAAACATGTTTTATTATAAATTAATTAATCAGTCTTGATAAAGAAGCGGTTAGCTTCGAAACCGGTACACAATATATGTAATTATGATATAATTAAATAATTATAGTGATTTTAAAACAAAGTTTCATTTAAAAAAAACATATCGCTCACTCCTTTCAAGAACGTCATAAATCAAAAATCGTCAATTTTCAGTTGTGCACGTTTTCGAAATGCCCAGAAAACGTACTATATCCCAGCAAAAGCGGCATATTTTTAACTTAATATTTACCCGCTACAGGGCAGAAATTGTTGTTTTTGAATTTTGAAGAAAAGGTGTTGTTTAATTATTTTTTTAAATATACTAAATATTTTTCAAATGGAGAAAAAACATTCACGTTTTACCTGAAAAGATATGTTGCACAGTAAAAAGTTCAATAAAGTGGCTTGATATTTATTTTTAATACATTGTATTATATTTTTAAACATTAAAAACGTTCTCCTGAATAATCAAGCTTTTTTATTTATGACGTTCTTGAAAGGAGTGAGTGATATGTGTACCTATCTATATTAGCATTTGCAGTCCTCAACGTCCTATCTTTTTTTTCTTCTTTTCTATTAAGATACATAGTTTTTTTTAATAAATAAAGAATCGGAAACGGGACCCTTATTTAAATGTTTGAGAAGCCCTGCACTCACAGTGCTTACATCGGGTTTCGTGTGTTCCTGTGCGTTGAACTCTCGACTTTTCGTACAAACCGGACGTTGATGCTTCTCGGTAAATTAAATAATAAAACTAAATTTGCCTATGAAAATGGATCTTTTTCATTATTATTGGCGGATAAATTAATATGAAAAATCACAAGAATATCGGTAACATTCTTTTTTATTTATTTCAAAACATATTACATACATAAGTCATATGTCTATATAATATTCCCGATGAGTAATTTCTATTTCTCATTTTAGGACATGGGATTAAGGTTAACAAGACTGAAACACAAATAATAAAGTAACGAAAAAGGTTTTTTTAAATAACCAAAACTAATACTAATACATGGCAATATATAAAAACAATAAACAGGTATAATAAATAGGAACAAGAAGCATATTTAAAAGAAAAAAATCAAAAAATATGACTTATCACTATATGTACAATATATATATATATATATATATATATATATATATATATATATATATATATATATATATATATATATATATATATATATATATATATATATATATATATATATATATATATATATATATATATATATATATATATAATAAAACCCTTATCCGCACCTCAATGGTGCATAGGGCACGTCATATAAACGCAGTGTTATCTTGATAGTTTACACATGAAGGAAAGGTGATCAGCCCTCCGCTTCAGGTACCAGTCCAGAGTAATATTGAATAAATATTACAGCGAAAAAATCACTTATATTTATTTTACCCCCCTTGGGAATCGAACCCGGGACCTCCAGAACGGTAGCCGAGCGTGCTGAACATTACACTACGGAGACGGACGAATTGAAATTGAAAATAGTCCAATATAAACGTGTATTAGCTGTTTTATAGTATTGTGGAAATACACGGAAAAAGATCCATATCTACATGCGATTTGAAATGATAAATAAATTATCAAATAATTCACATTAAGTCACCGATGTGCACCGCACCAGAAAATCACCTCGGCGCCATTCAATGCCATTGTAAACAGGTAATACAGTAGAACATCGGTTATGCGGACCTCTATTTTTCGATTTGTGTGTGTGTGTTCGTGTGATCGAGAAAAACATGGCACGATCAGGTATGCCGAATACTTGAAAGTGGTCAGGTTAGGAGTCGTAACAATCGGCGGGTATGTATGATAACTCTAATGTATGGAAGTGAAACATGGAGTTGGCAAAAGAAGGATGAAAGTAGAGTGAATGCAGTCGAAATGCGATCTCTCAGAAGAATGTGTCACAAAACGATGTATGATAGATGTGCGAATAGTGAAATAAGGAAGGAATGCAAAGCTGAGATAAGCATTATCGATAAAATTAAGAAAGGTGTGTTGAGATGGTTTGGACATGTAGAACGAATGAGTGAGGAAAGAACGGTTAAACAAATTTATGAGGCGAATGTAAGTGGAAAAAAGAGCAGAGGAAGACCGAGAAAAACATGGCACGATCAGGTATGCCAAATACTTGAAAGTGGTCAGGTGAGGAGTCGTAACAATCGGCGGGTATGTATGAGGAGATGCATGAACGTGGAAGAGGCGAAGAATGTTGGCAAAGACACAGTGGTGTGGCGTTCTATTCTCTCTGTCTACCCCTGCGGGGAAGCGACGTGATGGTTGGTTAGTTAGTGTGTTCGTGTGTGCATAAAAGCAGAATTATCTTGTTCGTTCGTTAAATACGAAGGATAATATTAATTCCAGAATCACACATTCTTCTTAAAAAAGAATATGTGAGTCTATTGGGTAGTATTTATTTTTAAACGATTATATGCCTCACACTGTTATGGAGTGGCACCCATCTATGACGTCATCAATATTTACATTTTAAATTATGCAATACGCATTTAATTACTCCAATTGCTATGCAAAGTAGGCCAAATATTTGTAAGTTATATATCAACGGACTCTAGTGCTAGTGCGGGTATGCACCACCGAGCGCCATACTGCTATTCTTATTTCCTTGCCTACTTTTCTTCTCCGTTTCCTTTCCATTGCTTCATTGTAAGCTCATCCGCAAATACGATCCATCCTTTCTTTATACTTTTTATTGAATGTTACACGTGTGTAAAGATATATATATATATATATATATATATATATATATATATATATATATATATATATATATATATATATATATATATATATATATATATATATATATATATATATATATATATATATATATATATATATATATATATATATATATATATATATATATATATATATATATATATATATATAAATACATATATATATATATATATATATATATATATATATAAATACAATACATTATGAAAGTGATTTTACTACTACTACTACCATCACGCCGTTTCCCCACAGGGGTAGGCAGAAAGGATGGAACACTCTTCTGTCCTGACATACACTCATCGCCTCCTTCACATCCATACATCTAGTCATACATGCCCGCCGATTACGCAGACTTTTGACACCGCCAGATTTTAGGTTCTGATTGATCTGATCGTGCCAAGTTTTTGTCGGTCTTACTCATTCTGTTTTCCTGCTCACATTCGCCACATATATTTTTTTAATCATTCTCTCGTTATCCATTCGCTCCACATGTCCGTATCACCGTAAAGAACTCTTCCTCATCTTTTCAGTTATTCCTCGTTCAGCCTTACATTCATTTCTTATATCGCTCACTCCTTTCAAGAACGTCATAAATCAAAAATCGACAATTTTCAGTTGTGCATGTTTTCGGAATGGCCAGAAAATGTTCTGTATCCCAGCAAAAAAGGCATATTTTTAACTAAATATTTACCCGCTACAGGGCAAACAGTGTTGTTTTTGCATTTTGAAGAAAAGGTATTGTTAAATTATTTTTTTAAATAAACTAAATATTTTTTAAATGGAGAAAAAACCTTCAGGTTTTACCTTAAAAGATCTGTTGCACAGTAAAAAGTTCATTAAGTGGCTTGATATTTATTTTTCAAAAATTGTATTATTTTTTTAAACTTTAAAAACATTCTCCTGAAAAATCAAGTTTTTTGATTTATGACGTTCTTGAAAGGAGTGAGCGATATCTTCGTGTTTAATTCTGTCATACAATGAACACACATTCGTTTGCGGGAGCGCATTTTAACAAAGTGATTTTATCTTATTTTATATAGAGATAAGATCATTTTAATGTCGCAATTTCGCTGTGCACTCTCTAAAGTCGATCATAAAGTGAATGTGAACTCTCACAACTTGAAATTAAAATGTCCAAGCCATAATCGAACTGTTCTAACCTATAAAAACCAGGCAACTAAGTCATGAGTGCCTTTCCCTTATAACGAACCACTAACCCTTCGTCTGCCAAGACTTTTGGAGTTACTATGCTAGAAATACAATGGAGAAATTTCATGGTCTGCTATTATTATGACAGCTGGAAATCAATATCGCAGGAGACGAATACATTTTAAAAATGGTCCACAAGGCCTAGACTAAGAATTAAATGAAAAAGTATATTCGAAAGATAAAAACATGAATAAAGATATATTAAAAACTTCCGCCTCCGTAGTGTAATGGTCAGCACGCTCGGCTACCGTTCTGGAGGTCCCGGGTTCGATTCCCAAGGGGGGTAAAATAAATACAAGTGATTTTTTTTTCACTGTAATATTTATTCAATATAACCCTGGACTGGTACCTGAAGCGGAGGGCTGATCACCTTTCCTTCGTGTGTAAAACGATCATGATAACACTGCGTTTATAAGACACAGTGCCCTATGCACCATTGGAGTGCGGATAAGGGTTTTATTATATTTTATTATTTATATATATATATATATATATATATATATATATATATATATATATATATATATATATATATATATATATATATATATATATATATATATATGTGTGTGTGTGTATATATATTGCTGTATTTCTTTTCTTTTTCCTACTTCTCATTACTGAGGGTTGTGACCCATGTGGAAGCAATGACTCTTCTACAGTTATCCCTTGACTGCGCTGCACGTAGCGCTCCAACCACTGAGGTGCCTGCTGCTGCCTTAACTCCATCGGTCCATCGTGTGGGGAATCTTCCTCTCCCTCTCCGCCCCTCCAGGCTACCCATCACAGCCAGTCGTCCAGGCTATCCCCATTGCCACGCGCAACGTGTCCAAAGAACTGGAGAATATAATAGTACAGACACTGGCCAGAGTCAAGCCAACCAAGTGTAGCTTACTTTTCATAGCTATATTTAAATTATATATTTATTATTTATATTCAAAGCATTTACTTTGTGGTCAAACATTTTAATTGATATTAGTAATGTTAGTAAATAAGCACTCACCGACTACTTCTGTCTACCGGTTTCGAGACGTACCCGTCTCTTCGTCAGGACATACACTACAATTTAACAATCATGCGAACAACACTACACCACACCCACTTAGTACTATTCACATACACTATCACTACACATGCAAAACATGCAGAGCGAGTTGTTAGTCCCACCATGCTTTTGGGAAACTAAATAATAAAGTAAAAATGTAATATAAATATACGCAGGTTGGAAACTATATTAGGATTCAAAGAGAAGGGGGTAGGTTCTGGGAAGTGGGAGGAGTTGAGTTAGGAGCTGATCGGTTCAATGTTACGTCGAATAAAGGGCTGTATAGAAAATTTATTTGGTTATTTATTAATTGGATGTTATTTTTAATGGATTTTCTAATGTGAAACATTTCCATATTATTTAATTTTAACCCTTTATCATTTGTGTGTAGTATTTTTACCCCTGTTTCTTTATTAAATTCGTGATTTATAATGACAATTATAAATCAATGAAATGACAATTATATATTTATTTTTTACAGAATACACCATGGGTTCCAGAAGAACGTTGCATGCCTTCGCGGGTCTTGCTGTATTACTACAAGTCTTCCTTTGCTGGTCAGCAGTGTTTGCAGCCCAGTTGAGAATACCACCATGTGAGTACCTACCCACGTGTAGTAACCTTATCCAGACCCGATGGTGCATAGGGCACTGCATGTAGACGCAGTGTTACCTCGACGACACGACCGCTCTCCTACCAAAAATAAGACTATTTTTATAGCAACACACTCCTAGCTTCTTCTACACCCATACATCTAGTCACAGGTAGAGAGGATGGAACACCACACTCCTAGCTTCCTCTACACCCATACATCTAGTAACAGGTAGAGAGGATGGAACACCACACTACTAGCTTCCTCTACATCCATACTAGTCAAAGGTAGAGAGGATGGAACACCACACTGTCCCGACACACTCCTAGCTACCTCTATATATTATGTATATTATAGGTCTTTCATCTGAGTCGAAGCATTTATCGTTTTTTGACACGAAAAAAGATGGTAGTCTGAGCTTTCGAGGGCATTTGGCTGGTTCAAGTGATATCTTCAATCACTTGTATAACGTTCACACATGTATTTTATTTTATTTTATTTTATTGGAAGGAAGAACAACAGTTACAATATATGATACAACAGAATACAACAAATAAAATCATGAGTTCCAATTATAGTTCTTCACAACTGTGCATAAGAAAGGATAAAGGAAGAGACATGAGACAAGGATGGGATAAGGAGAAAAGGAGATGGCAGTGATAGGAAAAGAAGAAAAGGAATGGACAGGGAATAGAATTACCTTTTTAAGTTTATAAGATTTCGAACAATTTAGCTTTAAAGTTTGAAAGATTATAAATAATGAACAAACAAAATTAATACCTTTTTTGGGTATGTGTGTCGCCTCATGGCAGGTGTAAATTTTCACTTTTATTGACCTACTTAATTCACAATATCTTCAACAGCTGGTCATTAACTAGTCAAAGACCATTTCAATATGTTTGTATGAACAGTTGCTCGTGACAATAGCTTTCGACCATTACAACACGGCATTTCCTAGTTAGGATACAATTCAAGTCGTCTTTGCAAACAATCTTCGCCTCTTCCACATTCACGCAACTCCTTGTGGCCTATTTTTAAGAGGGATTAGTCTCCTGCGATGTCGATTCCCAGCTGTTAATCCATCTGTTTGGTGGTCTGCCTATGGGTTGGCTGTGCAGTGCGATGTGGGGGAGTCTGGATGGTTCCATTCTCCTCACACGCGCATACCATTGTCTTCTTCGTTGCCTTCCCCACCTAACGACATCTTCCATCTCGCATATTTCCCTGATCCTGATGTTCCTTATTCTATCCAGTAGACTCTTGGCGGATATGCTCCTTAGAGTCCTCATTTCTGACACTGTTATCCTTACAAAACGTCTCAAATACATGAAATCATCCACCTGTTGCAAATCTTAACCACTATTTCATAATATAGACTTACAAATTCTCTTTTAACCTTTCCCTTCCGGTACTAAAATAAAACGCGCGTCCCGGTGTTGGGTAGTCACTACACAATAAAAAATTAGCGATTTTAAATCTGAAAAATACGGATATTCATAGCTAATCCCCTAATAAATGAGTAAAAAATATAATAATTTAGATTTATTTGCTGAAAACATTAAAAAACCATCTGGCAACACTCACAGAACAAGCATAGCTCCACTCTTGTCGGGAGCCCAAAAGCAACTGCCGCTAGCCCGCTAGCCGCTATCCAGAGAACATTGAGCTTTGAGCTCTTCGCGCTTGCACAGTGCAAGTATGCAAGAGTGAGATGCGAATAAAGTGTCGCGGTTCCCGCACACTCTTTACGCGCTGTTTATACGCGAATTTGTTTCCGATATTCGACAAAATACCTTCGATAAATTCTGAATATTATTATTATTTTTAAATGCATTTGTAAATATGTTATGGAGGAATACCTAAAATCTTAGCTTTGTTTTTATCATATTTATAGAGATATTTATGGTTATTAGAAGCAATGTGTACTAGGTACACAACACCGGGAAGGGAGGGTTAAAAAAACAATCGCTTTTGAGCTCAGTATAACGCAATTTCTTTCAATAAAGTGTCGAAACGTCTTGGCCAACAATCGTCGTGCATAATTTCCTCTAAAAACGCCAAAAAACAACAAAAATCTCACCAAATCAAACGAGTTCTAACCGAGTAAAAGTGAAAGTGATGTTGACGCCATTTTTTGCTAGTTTGCCGCGCAAATATCTGTCAAAACAATGCGATATAGAAACGCTTTACATAACTAGCGGTGACCTTTCGCACTTGTTGCAAATTGACGGGAGCGAAAGAGACGGCAACACGACCGTGGGACGACACACATACTATCGACGAAATATTGGGACAGATTTTATTGAATATAATAATCAAAAGTAGGTACCTAGCTAAGTACTAATTCAAGGTTTTCGTATATTTTGAAATGTAGCATTATAAATTATATAATTATATACTGCATCCAGTCTACTCTCATCCTTCCCAAACCATCCCAACCCGCCTTCCTTAGTTTGCTGGATAGTGCTCATCTCAGCCTTGCACCCTTTCCTTATATCACCATTGGAACATCTACCATACATGGTCTTGCCGCACTGAGAGATGGCATCCCGACTGCATCCAGTCTACTCTCATCCTTCCCAAACCATCCCAAGCCGCCTTCCTTAGTTTGCTGGATAGTGCTCATCTCAGCCTTGCACCCTTTCCTTATATCACCATTGGAACATCTGCCATACATAGTCTTGCCGCACTGAGAGATGGCATCCCGACTGCATCCAGTCTACTCTCATCCTTCCCAAACCATCCCAAGCCGCCTTCCTTAGTTTGCTGGATAGTGCTCATCTCAGCCTTGCACCCTTTCCTTATATCACCATTGGAACATCTACCATACATGGTCTTGCCGCACTGAGAGATGGCATCCCGACTGCATCCAGTCTACTCTCATCCTTCCCAAACCATCCCAACCCGCCTTCCTTAGTTTGCTGGATAGTGCTCATCTCAGCCTTGCACCCTTTCCTTATATCACCATTGGAACATCTACCATACATAGTCTTGCCGCACTGAGAGATGGCATCCCGACTGCATCCAGTCTACTCTCATCCTTCCCAAACCATCCCAACCCGCCTTCCTCAGTTTGCTGGATAGTGCTCGTCTCAGCCTTGCACCCTTTCCTTATATCACTATTGGAACATTTACCATACATGGTCTTGCCGCACTGAGAGATAGCATTTCGACAGTCTACTTTCATCTTTCTTTCTCCAACTCCATGCTTCCCTTCCATACATTGCGCTCGTTATTTAATGATAAAAACGTGATCTTACGATATTGCTAAACAGATTTTCCGTTCGCTTTCAATGCCTACTATACTTTCTATCAACAAACTCATTTGCGAACGTGCTGACCTTCTAATTTCTAATAGACTCAATACATTTTAGAACGTTTCGTTTTTTGTATGAGAACAAGTTATATGAACGACTCAAAGGGTACCTACCTATATATCTTGCAACATTTTGAGTGTGTCCAAATACTTGTTCACATATATCTGGATTATCTTCAATTATTATGGAGTTATTTTTGACATCTCAACATAGATGAAGAAGAATATGGAAATCTGGACATTAACAAGGCTTACGACCATATTCTTCATATTTTTTGTTGAGATGTAAAAAAATATCTTAATTTGAAATAATCTAGTTTTGTGAACAAGTATTTGGACTTTGAAGAAACGTCTGAGACATTACTATCTATCATTAGTATCCTAACTGTCCATCAAACCTCCTTCCTCTACCTAACTAACTAACTAACCATCACGCCGCTTCCCCGCAGGGGTAGGCAGAGAGAATAGAGCGCCACACCACTCTGTCCTTGCAAACATTCTTCGCCTCTTCCACGTTCATGCATCTCCTCATACATACCCGCCGATTGTTACGACTCCTAACCTGACCACTTTCAAGTACTTGGCACACCTGATCGTGCCATGTTTTTCTCGGTCTTCCTCTGCTTCTTTTCCCGCTAACATTCGCCTCATAAATTTGTTTTACCGTTCTTTCCTCACTCATTCGTTCTACATGTCCAAACCATCTCAACACACCTTTTTTTATTTTATCGATAATGCTTTTCTCAGCTTTGCATTCCTTCCTTATTTCACTATTCGTACATCTATCATACATCGTTTTGTCGCACATTCTTCTGAGAGATCGCATTTCGACTGCGTTCAGTCTACTTTCATCCTTACCTCCCTCTACCCCCTTCCCTAAACTCCCTTCTTCCTTTGCCCTCCTTATTATCATCAATTTGTAATTTATGTTGTATTTAAATGTTCAAGTACTATCTACCCTCTGATTGCAAACAGCTATATATGGTATCAAACGTTTTGACCAATATCACTAGTCTGTTTTTGGTTGGTCGGAAGATATTGCTTTTTAGCAATAAGCCCGCTAATGTACTTATTTATTTTCTGTACATGAAGTTTAAGTAAATAAATGACACCGAGAAATATTCATAGTGAATTAAGTTCCACAAAGTTTAAGCAAAAAAAAAACATTGTATTAAATTCAATTGAATTATATTCAACAAAAAATAATGTAAACATAACAAACAATATTCAAGGCGTATATCGTAGTCATACAGGAGAAAGTGACCAAGTGCATTTTTTAGAAAAACGTAATCATTGACTATTTGATATGTTTTTCAATTTTTCAATTCAAACCCTTATCCACACCCCAATGGTGCAGAGGGCACTGCATTTTACAAACACAGTGTTATCTTGATCGTTAACACACGAAGGAAAGGTGATCAGCCCTCAGCTTCAGGTACCAGTCCAGGGTAATATTGAATAAATATTGGAGTGATAAAATCATTTATGTTTATTTTACTCCCCTTGGGAATCGAACCCGGGACCTCCAGAACGGTAGCCGAGCGTGATGACCATTACACTACGGAGGCGAACAATTTATTATCTTACTAGCTTAATATTTCCCTAAAAAAATCCTTAAGGATTTTGAACTTGTAAGTATAATATATTGACTTGTTAAAAATGACTAACTGCATTGATGTTTATTTTGTTGCCAAGCAAAAGTGACTTAAATGGCCCCCCTGAACATTTTACGTTTTGTTAGTTGGTCACTTTCTCCTGTACGACTTCGATATATTAAAAGTAAGCAAGAAGACTTTTAAAGGTGTAGAAGAATCCCGCTTCGGAAAACTCCTTCGGACACATGGAACAGACCAATATCCAATGCGATAATGCTCAGCATAGCGATAGCTCTTCCTACAGGCATAACCATCGGCAGGTTGGTCCTGTGTATAGGAATGGGAAACAATCTATGCCGACGCTGTCTTAGCTAACTATCGGGAACATACAGACCTGTTCAGCATAGCGGTAGCCCTTCCTGCAGGCATAACCATCGGAAGGTTGGTCCTGTATATAGGAATGGGAAACAATCTATGCCGACGCTGTCTTAGCTAACTATCGGGAACATACAGACCTGTTCAACATAGCGGTAGCCCTTCTTACAGGCATAACCATCGGCAGGTTGCTCCTGTATATAGGAATGGGAAACAATCTATGCCGACGCTGTCTTAGCTAACTATCGGGAACATACAGACCTGTTCAACATAGCGGTAGCCCTTCTTACACGCATAACCATCGGCAGGTTGCTCCTGTGTATAGGAATGGGAAACAAGTATATGAGGCTAAGAAAGAGTTCAGGGTATTGCAAGAAAATATTGTCGAAATAAAAGCATTGTAGTTGTGGTTCCCATGCAGATTGCCTAGTAACGCCACGCGGAAATAGCGTCTGAAATACCTCAACGTTTCGACACAAACATTACATTTGTGTTGGTAATTTCGTTCCCACGATTTTTATGTGGTATCAAACGAATAACAGATATTGATCAAAGTCTTCACAGTATGTGGAACTTAAAAATGAACCATAATTAAAATGTAACTTTGTTTTAAAATCACTATAAATATTTTCTTTTAACTTAATTATGATGTCTACCGGTTTCCCAGCTAACCGCTTCTTTATCAATACTTAATACTTAAATGTATATATATATATATATATATATATATATATATATATATATATATATATATATATATATATATATATATATATATATATATAATAAATCCCTTACCGCACCCCAATAAACGCAAAAAAAAATTTTCTACCCAAGCTCCTTTGCATAGCCGTCAAAATATTTAGAATTTTGTTTAGTAGAAAGTGTTTTAGTATTAATCAGTCTTGATAAAGTAGTGGTTAGCTATGAAACCGGTAGACATTATAATTAAGTTATAATAAAATATTTATAGTGATTTTAAAACAAAGTTACATTTTAATTTTAAAATGGAAAATCACAAAGTTAGTGCTTCAAATATGAATTATATTAAAAATGAAAGTTAAAAATATATATTTTGCATATTAAAAGCGCTGTTTAAAACTTTGTGGTATGGTAAAATAACACTCTCCTTATCATACACCCTTCATCATTCAACATTCAACTTCGTGTTTTAAAGTGGTTATTATACAAAGTGAACGATGAATGATAAGGAGAGAGTTAAAAATGTATAAAAACGAATATATAAGTAAGGAATGTAAGGCTGAACGAGGAATAATTAAAGAGATTAGGAAGATTAGTTCTCTACGGCGGTATGGACATGTGAAGCGAATGGATAACGAGAGAATGACTAAAAAATGTATATGTGGCGAATGTGACCGGAAAAACAGAACGAGGACGACCGAAAAGGACTTGGCACGATCAGATCAATCAGAACCTAAAATCTGGCGGTGTCAAAAGTCTGCGTAATTGGAGGGCATGTATGACTAGATGTATGGATGTGAAGGAGGCGAGGAGTGTATGTCAGGACAGAAGAGTGTGGCGTTCCATCCTTTCTGCCTATCCCTGCGGGGAAACAGCGCGATGGTAGTAGTAGTGATAATATGTGACACGTTTCGTCTTATCAAGACATTATCAAACCGTCTTGACAACGTTTGATAATGTCTTCATAAGACAAAACGTATCGAATATTATCATATATCGCCCACTCCTTTCAACAACGTCATAAATCAACAATCGTCAATTTTCAGTTGTGCATGTTTTCGGAATGCCCAGAAAATGTACTATATCCCAGCACAATCAGTATATTTTTAACTTAATATTTACCCGCTACAGGGCAAAAAGTGTTGTTTTTGTATTTTGAAGAAAAGGTATTGTTCAATAATTTTTTTAAATATACTTTATATTTTTTAAATGGAGGAAAAACATTAAAGTTTTACCTGAAAAGATCTGTTGCACAGTAAAAAGTTCAATAAGTGGCTTGATATTTAATTTTATTACATTGTATTATATTTTACGTCCGCCTCCGTAGTGTAATGGTCTGCATGCTGGCCTACCGTTCTGGAGGTCCCGGGTTCGATTCCCAGGGGGGTTTAATAAATATAAGTGATTTTTCACTCTAATATTTATTCAATATTACACTGGACTGGTACCTGAAGTGGAGGGCTGATCACCTTTCCTTCATGTGTAATCGATCGAGATAACACTGCGTTTATATGAAGCAGTGCCCAATGCACCATTGGGGTGCGGTAAGGGATTTATTATATTATATATATTTTTAAACTTTAAAAACGATCTCCTGAAAAATCAAGTTTTTTTATATATGACGTTGTTGAAAGGAGTGAGCGATATGATACAGGCCACATCTCTAGTTTTAATCTGCCAACACCTAAAATGTTTCTTTGTATTAATAAAAGTGAATAATTTGTTTGTTTGTTTGTCCCTGTAGCCACATCCTTGAGCGAAGGACTCGACTCAGCCGGCTGGCAGGACCACACAGTCTCCGTGGAGTGCACGCAGGACGAGATGATCATCTCCGTGAACGCGAAGCCCTCGGGAGTGTCTTTTCTCGACAACGATCTCCTAAGGTAACACTGTTTCTCATAACGATTCAACGCCTGAACCTTAAAATGAGCCCCTATATATAGAAAAAATAATTAAATCCGTACAATACTTTTTATGCACAACATTTTGGGTGTGTCCAAATACTTGTTCCCGAATTATGAAAATATCTCCAATTACAGGAGTTATTTTCATATTCTTCTTCATCTTTGATGAGATGTCAAAAAATAATACTTTTTATGTTACGATTTTTCTTAACCCGTAAGCTGCGGATCGCATCTATTGTCGTTTTTTATAGAAGTACCGTTGACTGCGGATCGCATGCATAGTCGTTTTTCAACTTTACGTACTTATATCAACACCTACGGATAATTTTTTGCACTTAAATTTGGTTCGAGGCATGGATGAATTAGTTCTCTTTGATTTACTGTCATAAAATATCAAAATTATTTTAATTTAGTGTCAACTTTATCGTGAATACTTCCGGTCGGCTCGTGCTCCGCAGATACGACAGCCGCGTCTTCTATACAGCCGCCATACTTTAGGCCGCGAGTCCGTAAATGTTAATATTTTTGTGTAAATACACTATAAAAACATGATAAGTAAAGTGCATTGTGTACTGTGAACATCTATGATGGATATCCGAAAGTTTCACTACAAAAAATAGGCAAAAATATGCTTTTTTTGTCAAAAATATTGTGATGTAAAATAATCCAGCACGGGACGGACAGTTTGACACTGGAAATCGAGTAGCTTAGAGGTTAAATAAGGAAGTGACCACGCCCCACCCTGTATATTACAATGATCCACAAAGTTGATGGATTAAATTTTTAAATATTTAAAATGTGTCCTAACACAAGCCGATTTCGCTTTGGCGCACGCAGGTTGTAGGTACTGTGTTCTTAGCTTATCTACAATATAATTAAAAATAGCTATTACAACGTTACTAATATAAATAAATAATAATAAGTTAATGTAGTAAAAACACAATTATGTATTTAGTTTTGTTTTCCATTTTTATTTTATTTAACACGTGACCGGGTTTCCTCGTTACCGACGTTATTATTACTACTACTACTACCATCACGCCGTTTCCCCAAAGGGATAGGCAGAGATGATGGAACGCCATACTTTTCTGTCCTGACATACACTCCTCCATACATCTAGTCATACATGCCCTGCGATTACGCAGAATTTTGATACCGCCAGATTTTAGGTTCTGATTGATCTGATCGTGTCAAGTCTTTTTCCTTTTTCGTATATATATGTATCGTAGTCGTACAGGAGAAAGTGACCAACTACCAAAACGTAAAATGTTCAGGAGGGCCATTTAAGTCACTATTGCTTGGCAACAAAATAAACACCAATGCAGTTAGTCATTTTTACCAAGTCAATATATTATACTTCCAAGTTTAAAATCCTTTGGGATGTTTTCAGGGCAATATTAAGCTAGTAAGATATCAAATAGTCAATGACCACATTATTGTAAAACAATGCACTTGGTCACTTTCTCTTGTATGACTACGATATATATATATATATATATATATATATATATATATATATATATATATATATATATATATATATATATATATATATATATATATATATATATATATATATATATATATATATATATATATATATATATATATATATATATATATATATATATATATATATATATATATATATATATATATATATATATATATATATTTATATATATTAAATCAACACGTGTGGTGGGTTTTAAGATTAGTACAATCTTCCCGGCATGTTCTTGTGAGCAGGTTGAGGGCATGAGCCCGGGTTGGGCGGCGGAAACCCGCGGTAGGGCGGAGAGGGCAGCTTCCTGGCGACAGGAGCCGCGGGGGGCGGAGCCGGTAGAACGGGATGAGCCATAGAAGCCCCCATAACCGGATGCGGAAGTACCTCTTTCGCTACAGGCATCGGTGGTCCGTTGTAATTACTGCAAAGATGCAAGATCAATCTTTATAGTATGAGAAATTAACGGACTCTGAAGTCAGAGTTTCTCGGTTCGAACCCACTCTACCACAACTTGATACCTATTTTTAATAATGAGCCGCTTAGGCTCACAGAAATAGTATGAAATTGAAATATTTGTGTACTTGTAAATAATAAAAGCACAAATATTTCTCTTTTTTTTAAATCTATGTTTTGTTCGGTTTTCACTTTGTGGTATGAAATTATTAAATTATAATTTCATAATTGATTCGGCAGTCACTTTGTGGCATTCACTCTCCTTTCTGCATTTGGTATCAATCTCTCCATCCCTTGAAACATACTTCGAACATTGTATAAGTATATTTAAGTAAAATTACTTACATAAATTTTAGAAAATATAAAGAAAACCGCGTTTTCTTGTAAAAACTAGAAATTTTACAATGTTTGAAACTTACAGTAATTTTGCAAGTCAAACAATTGTGGTATAATTTCGTTCAAAAGTATTTTAATTGTGTTCTAATTAGATACTGCATATCTAGGTATCCATACATTTTTAAATTGTTGGGTAATATGGTATGTACAAAATTAAATAGGGTTGTTGGATTTAAATCCACTTTTATTTCAAAATGTCGCTCACTCTTTTCAACGTCATATATCAAAAATCGTAAATTTTCAGTTATGCATATTTTCAGAATGCCCAGAAAACGTACTACATCCCAGGAAAAGCGGCATCTTTTAAAACTTAATATTTACCCGCTACAGGACAGAAAGTGTTGTTTTGCATTTTGAAGAAAAAGTATTGTTTAATTATTTTTTTAAATATTCAAAACATTTTTCAAATGGAGAAAAAACCTTCAGATTTTACCTAAAAAGATCTGTTGCACAGTAAAAAGTTCAATAAGTGGCTTGATATTTATTTTTAATACATTTTATTATATTTTCAAACTTTAAAAACGATCTCCTGAAAAAACAAGTTTTTTTAAATATGACGTTCTTGAAAGGAGTGAGCGATATAGTCTTTGTGGAATGAATTAAATTAAACTAATTAACTCATTTAAAACATTTTGAGTGTGTCCAATTATAGGAGTATTATTTTTTGACATCTCATCAAAGATGAAGAAGAATATGGAAGTCTGGGCATTTAGCGTTTTAAAATGACGATTTTTACGATCGAATTAACGCCCAACGGGTTCACGCACCGATCAAGAGCTCCGACCCAAAGAAAGATGGACAAAAGCACAAGCCAATCCAAGCTAATCGTCGTTTTAAAACGCTAACTGACGTGTCGGATAGAAAAATTACACGGAATTCCGGATAGTGGACAAGCGTAGTCAGCCCCGTAAATGCCCAGACTTCCATATTCTTCTTCATCTTTGATGAGATGTAAAAAAAATAATAATCAAGTATTTCATTTAGACTGGATTTAGTCTACTTTTATCCTTTTATACATCACACCTATACATACCACGACTCCGTTGCGTACTGCCAGTTTCTGAAATGAAAGCCTAACAGCTTTCGCTATTAGGCTTTCATTAGCTGTAACTGATTTCAGTACACCATATACTCTGTTCCCAGCATTCACTCCCCTTTCTGCATTTGCCATCAATCTCTCCAGCCCTTGAAACATACTTCGAACATTGTATAAGTATATTTAGATAAGTAAAATTACTTACATAAATTTTGAAAATATAAATAAAACCACGCTTTCTTGGGAAAATTTTTTTTACAATGTTTGAAACTTACAGTAATTTTGCAAATAAAACAATTGTGGTATAATTTCGTTCAAAAGTATTTTAATTGTGTTCTAATTAGATACTGCATACCTAGGTACCTACCTGCTTTCTTCTTCCTGGCTCCATTCCAGCTTATCGTCTTTGTAGACTGCTGGAGTCAGATCTCCTCGTCCTCAGGTTGTAGGTCCTTCTGTCATGGACAACGTCACCTAGGCCATGCCTTCGTATCATGTTATCTCTCTGCAAACCATCTCAACACACCTTTCTTAATTTTATCGATAATGCTTATCTCAGCTTTGCATTCCTTCCTTATTTCACTATTCGCACATCTATCATACATCGTTTTGTCGCACATTCTTCTGAGAGATGGCATTTCGACTGCATTCAGTCTACTTTCGTATTTTACCAACTCCATGTTTCACTTCCAAATATGTTTTTATTATAATCTGTGTTGAGAACAGGAGGGATAATCTAGTGTGGGCCAATCGGGAACTTGTCAGCATTTGCTCATTGCTAGGAGGAAACCACGTTGCACTCCTCAGGAGAAGCCGCTCACAGAGACTGCTGACTGTCTTCAACAGGCCTTCCATTCCAGTAGAAGAGAGTTCGCTGTTTTTTGTCCTAGCTTGCGCGTATTTCTCTTATCCTGGTGTTCCTTATTCTATCTCGGGAATAAATAGGTAAATTAATAAATTGATTACAGAGAGAATGCTGGATTCAGCGGGTCGATCTACCCTCGAGGCCTGGGCAGGGCCGGAGGGTGCCTGACCAAGTACAGGCTGACTCCGGGGCCGGTCGTGTACCACCTGCCGCTGCGGGCCTGCAACACGATGCCCTACACCACGGTGAGTACCTACTCGGAACACTTCCCTTGGAAGCCCCAAAACTGCCCTCATCCCTAGTTCCTACCCTCTTCCAGTTGAAATCAACGTTTGGATACCCATCAATATATATTTTGTCCGCCTCCATGGTGTAATGGTCAGCGTGTTTAGCTACCGTGCTGGCGGTCCCGGTTTCGATTCCCAGGGGGGGTGAAAATAAATATTAGTGATTTTACACTTTAATATTTATTACTAAAATTACCCTGAACTGGTTCCAGAAGCGCGAGAGTGATTGCCACCTTGCACTCATGTAAGTAACGATCAGGATAACACTGCGTCAATTCGATGCAGTGCCCTATGCACCATTGGGTGCGGATAAGAGTTATAAGTATTATGACCTCATCGCCATGACATCTTCCGTGTCAATTTCTAATTACATCATCACCCGGTCATCCCGCAAAGCTAATTTAACACAAAGTTTGATCTCCTTTCGCTAATGGTATAATATTATGGAAATTTACTTTCGTTCTAGTCGTTTTTCCATATGCTCACGCACTCCCCCGCTTCTAGCCGTTCGCATAAGCTGACATATCATTTGGTCCATGAATATTTATGACATCTGCCCATACTGCGAATTTCCACAGCGATTACGTAGTTGTTTGAACACGAAATCGATTTCACCAATGTCCGATATTCGATCATAACTTACTAACCGCTACGCCACCTCTATACAGGGGCAGGTAGAGATGATAGTGTCACCCCGCTGTCCTTAGATATCTTCGCCTGTCCTTAAATATCTTCGCCTCTTACACATTTCGCTCACTCCTTTCAAGAACGTCATAAATCAAAAAACTTGATTTTTCAGGAGAACGTTTTTAAAGTTTAAAAATAGAATACAATGTATTAAAAATAAATATCAAGCCACTTATTAAACTTTTTACTGTGCGACAGATCTTTTTAGGTAAAACCTGAAGATTTTTTCTGCATTTGAAAAATATTTAGTATATTTCAAAAAATAATTAAACAATACCTTTTCTTCAAAATGCAAAAACAACACTTTCTGCCCTGTAGCGGGTAAATATTAAGTTAAAAATATGCCGCTTTTGCTGGAATATAGTACATTTTCTGGGCATTCCGAAAACATGCACAATTAGAAATTGACGATTTTTTATTTATGACGTTCTTGAAAGGAGTGAGCGATATTTAAAAAATGGTTCCCTTACGTTTTGTAGGGATGGAAAGGTTGATTAAGAAGTTTCTCTAGAAAAGAGAGTGAATTCTGGGAACAGGGTGAATGGTCCACTAAAATCTGTTACACGCAAGTAAAGTTATAGTTAACTAACTAACCATCAAGCCGCTTTCTCGCAGGGGTAGGCAAAATGCAAAAACAACACTTTCTGCCCTGTAGAGGGTAAATATTAAGTTAAAAATATGCGTCTTTTGCTGGGATATAGTACATTTTCTAGGCATTCCGAAAACATGCACAACTGAAAATTGTCGATTTTTTATTTATGACGTTCTTGAAAGGAGTGGGCGATTTATCACACGAATCATACATACATACCCGCCGATTATCCCTAATGCACGGAGTTGAATTGAATTAAAGAGAAATGTTTGCGTTTTTATTATTTACACAAATATGTATTTCAATTTCATACTATTTCTGTGAGCCTTCGCAGCTCATTATTAGAAATAGGTATCAAATTGTGGTAGAGTGGGTTCGAACCGAGAAACTCTGAATTAAGAATCTACGACACTAACCACGGGACCACAACCCGACGCTTTTATAAGGTATTGCATAAATGTAATCGTAGAAGTGGCGAAGAATATGTTAAAAGACAGAGTGTTGTGGCGTTCTATTCTCTCTGTCTACGGCGTGTTAATTAATTTTTTAGACAAATTTCTTATGGTTTTACATATCGCTGACTTCTTTCAACAACGTCGCAAATCGAAAATCGTCAATTTTCAGTTGTGCATGTTTTCGGAATACCCAGAAAATGTACTATATCCCAGCAAAAGCGGCATATTTTTAACTTAATATTTACCCGCTACAGGGCAGAAAGTGTTGTTTTTGCATTCCGAAGAAAAGGTATTGTTTGATTTTTTTTTTAAATACACTAGTATTTTTCAAATGGATAAAAAACCTTCAGGTTTTACTTAAAAAGATCTGTTGCACAGTAATAAGTTCAATCAGTGGCTTGATATTTATTTTTAATACAGCGTATTATATTTTTAAACTTTAAAAACGTTGTCCCGAAAAATCAAGTATTTTGATTTATGACGTTCTTGAAAGTGAGCGATATATTGATAACCTTTTTTCAATTCCTGACCAATATGCGATTTAAAAATGCATATTCTCTCAATACAACGAACATTTATTAAGCCATTTATTAGTCAAGACGTGGCAAATGCCAGTAAATGGCTGTTGTCATTCGCTGACTATACAATGACAGGATAGGAGATTGTATTTGTGAGAATTCGGGCGTCCGAATTCGCTTCCGTCTACCCATGCAGTGTTCACAGGTAGGTACCTACTCGGTAATAATAATATATTGATAATCATCTGGCCACTAAGTTCTAGTCTGGCAACACTGTAGGAGCTGGCTCGCCGGTCGAAGCCGACATCCGCCATCTTTGTATTTTGTAATGCCCGCGCAAATAACTGTCACCTGTCACTAAAATCTTTATGTTTACAAATTATTAACAAAAAAATGTCCCGGAACTCACTTAATTTCAAGCTTATTGATAAAAAATATAAACTGCGTTTTGTATTATTTTATTTTTATATTATTTTTTTGATGTAATGTTTGAATAGCTATTTTTACACAACATTTTGAGTCTGTCCAAATACTTGTTCACAAAATCTTGATTACCTCCAATTTCAAGAGTTATTTTCATATTATTTTTTGACATCTCATCAAAGTTAAAAAAGAACATGGAAGTCTGGGCATTTACGGGGCTGACGACCGTCATGGGCTCGTTCAAGTGATCACTTTACACACGTGTTACATTTAGCAATTCTACCCATTATTGACAATCATACTACTAAAAATTCTTGGAATTTCTATATTGGTACTATATATGAACCAATATGAACATTGATCTTGAATCACTAGAACTTCACTAGAGACATCTATTGGTGAGATGAAAAGAAGCTTTTTATTAAGCAGAAACTCTTTTATTAGTATTTTATTAGTAATTATGTCAAAATATAAAATAATATGAAAAATAACTCCATATTATTTTTTGACATCTCATCAAAGATGAAGAAGAATATGGAAGTCTGGGCATTTACGGGGCTGACGACCGTCATAGGCTGGTTTAAGTGATCACTTTACACACGTGTAACATTCACCAATTCTACCCATTATTGACAACCACACTACTCAAATTCTTGGAAGTTCTATATATATGAACCAATTTAGAAACCTTGTTCATGAATCACTAGAACTTCACTAGAGACATCTATTGGTGAGATGTAAAGAAGCTTTTTATTAAGCAGAAACTCTTATATTAGTATGTGAGATCCGAATCCTGGATTATAATCACACACATGAGAAACGCCAGAAAATACCATTTTCATTTTTATTATTAAGCTTATAATTTGACCAGATAATTTATTTACAACATTTTGAGTGTGTCCAAATACTTGTTCACATTTGTGAACAAGTATTTGGACACACTCAAAATGTTGTAAAAATAACTCCTATAATTGGAGATAATCCAGGTTTGTGACACGCAAAATGTTGTAACTACATTTGGACTGTGTCCTCAACTCAAAATGTTGTTAATAAATTATCTGTTCAAATTATAAGCTAAAATAATAAAATAAAAAAGGATATTTTCTGGCGTTTCTCATGTATTTGATTATAATCCAGGATTCGGACTTCACACACTAATAACATAAGAGTTTTTGCCCAGTAAAAAAGCTTCTTCGTTTCACCAATAGATGTCACTAGTTAAAATTCTAGTGATTCTTGTACAATGTTTTGAAATTGGATCATATATATAGAAACAAATTGTTTTAAAATTAGATCATATATTTAGAACTATATAATTGGATCATATATATAGAACTAGAAGAATTTGAAGAGTGTGGTTGTCAATCATGGGTGGCATTGGTGAATGTAACACGTGTGTAAAGTCACTTACGCGTAGTTTAATCACTTAAACCGGCCTATGACAGTCGCAAGCCCCGTAAATGCCCAGACTTCCATATTTTTCTTTACCTATGTTGCGATGTCCAAAAATAATATGATATATGTCAATGAATGTGGAAGAAGCGGAGTCTGTTTGCAAAGACAGGGCAGTGTGATGTCGTGTTCCACTCCTCTCTGCCTGCCACTGCGGAAATCGGCGGATTCTTTCCGAAATAAAGACAGCAAGTTTTCACTGTGTTCCCGCGGATAAATGCCAGTTGAATTCATTGTTGTAACACTCTTATAAGGCTCTGTCGCTGTGGGTGTCGCGTGGCGGACTGACCTTCAGCTTGGCGATTGCTTTGTCGGTGATGGCAGATAAGGACATCGAGTTTTTCGTCACTCGAATCCTTACATTCCACATTAATTTATAATAATCAAACGGGATAAGAGTGGTGCACAGGGCACTGAAATAAAACCACGCGATATTTACCTGGCATATACATCGCGGGTTATTTGATCTGCTAATTAGTGGGTGTTTACCTGGAACACTCAATGTCTCTCATCTGAAATACCCTAGGTCTCACCTGAAATTCCTAATATCTACATGAAACATCTTATGTCTCACCTGAAACATCCAAAGTATCACCTGAAATACCTAATGTCTCACCTGAAACACCCAATGCTTTTCCTATAATAGCCTGAAACATCTAATGGCTCACATGAAACACGTAAAGTCTCATCTCACCGTAAAACACAAAATGTCATTCATACAAGCGCTCTTGAGGTAGTATTTAACAAAAATGGCGCTACATAAATTATCGAAATTTATTGTTATTATTCCTAAAATACCCAATGCCCACCAGGACAACCCAAAGTCTCACCTGAAAAATCCCATATCTCATCTGTAACATACAATGTCTCACCTGAAACACTAAATGTCTCACCTGAAACACTTAATGTGTCACCTGAAACACTTAATGTGTCACCTAGAACACAAGATGTCACCTAAAACAACCATTGTCTTACAAGAAACGCCTATATCACACGGAGGTACTATTTTCATCCCCTATTGCACTCAATGGTGCATAGGGCACCACACTATATTGACGCAGATCTCGGGATCGCGGGAATTTAAACGCGCATAAGAAGTATGTGAACAATTTCAGAGTATGTGTTCTGTTCCACCTGTTCAAATAATAATTTTGTTATATCTGGTTTTAGATTCATTGCCATTTTAATATTCCTTTGTATTGTTGACTAATTTCATTGCTGTTTATCAAATGACATTTATAAACACTTGATATTCAAGGTGTTCTATGACGAGCTTAATGTACCAATAATATAAGTGTTCAACAAACTTCGTCTATATATAAATATATACATAAATACATATATTTCTTCTAACCCTTATTTGTACCTAATGCTGATGCATAGGGCAATAATTATCTTCACCCCCCCCCAGGAAATCGAACCCAGAACTTCCAGCACGGAAGCTGAACTTGCTGACCATTACACTACATATTTTACATTTTTTTATTATCATGGAATATTGCAGATTGTACCGTGCCTACTTTTGTGATTTGATTGCGAGCTGATGTATAGTTCGAAAATCGTAAATCCTAATATCTCAACGGAAACACCCATTGTCTCACCTGAAACACCCATTGTCTCACATGAAACACCCAATGTCTCGTTTGAAAATACCAATGTATCACCTGAAACATCCGTTGTCTCACATGAAACACCCATTGTTTCACCTGAAACACACATTGTCTCACCTTTAACACCCAATGTCTCGTTTGAAAATCCCAATATATCACCTGAAACATCCATTGTCTCAACTGAAACACCCATTGTTTCACCTGAAACACACATTGTCTCACCTTAAATACCCAATGTCTCGTTTGAAAATCCCAATATATCATCTGAAACATACATTGTCTCACCTGAAACTCCTATTGTCTGAAACTAGTGTGACCGGTTTCAGGACGACGGCACGGTGGAGTACCGCAACGTGGTGATGGTGCAGCCGCACCCGCTGCTGGTGACGGGTATGGGGCGCGCGCACGCCGTGGCCTGCCGCGCGGCCCCCCAGGAGGCGCAGCCCCGCGCGGCGCGACTCAGCGACGTCCGGGAGTACACGCACCACGTAGAGTGAGTACACATCCAACCGGATCGTTGTCAGACGGGAGGAATATCTAATTTAGCATACTCAACCTATTAAAAATGTTAAACAAATTAAAACTTCATATTATTTTTTTGCATCTCATCAAAGATGAAGAAGAATATGGAAGTCTAAGCATTTAAAAGAGCTGACGGGGCTGATGGCAGCACCAACTGTTCAACGTAGCAGCAACACGCGCAATTTAAGATTGCTCACGGCGGACAGCATGCTTATTGTCGCGGAAATATTGTATACCCACAAGAAACATGTTTTTTTTTTTAAAAACATGTTATTTCTTTTTTATTTAACTAGACTGGGCCACAGCAATGCGTGGCCGGGTACAGCTAGTAATGAATAAAATAAAATAAATTATTTATCGGAAGCCATTGTAATAGGGTATTATCACCCGGGAGGAATATCTAATTTAACATACTCAACCTATAAAGGATTGTATTAGACTCGTGAAGTGTTTATAACAGCCGATATAATCAATATTTTCATTCATCATTTCCTTTTGTATAATTCGCCTTCGTAAATACGTTGTTTTCGTAAGTTGGTAATGTATGACGTCACAGAAACGATGGAATTATTTTTATATTGGTAACATTGCTAAATTATTGACGGCTCTATTTGTTAATGTCTATGGTCCACAGATACCCATTAATTTTTATTATGCTTTCAGCGTATCGTCATCGGCTATTCACCCCGGAAGTGGGCCGGCTTACTCCATGAAAATTTTCAACGGAGATCCAGCTCACAATGAGGTAAAATCCAAACCTTTCCAGAGCACATATGATATGAGCGTGTTTAGCTACCGTGCTGGAAGTCTCGGGTTCGATTCCCAGGGGGGTAAAAATAAATATTAGTGATTTTACACTGTAATATTTATTTAAAATTACCCTGGACTGGTTCCTGGAGCGTATATATATATATATATATATATATATATATATATATATATATATATATATATATATATATATATATATATATATATATATATATATATATATATATATATATATATATATATATATATATATATATATATATATATATATATATATATATATATATATATATATATATATATATATATATATATATATATATATATATATATATATATATATATATATATATATATATATATATATATATATATATATATATATATATATATATATATATATATATATATATATATATATATATATATATATATATATATATATATATATATATATATATATATATATATATATATATATATATATATATATATATATATATATATATATATATATATATATATATATATATATATATATATATATATATATATATATATATATATATATATATATATATATATATATATATATATATATATATATATATATATATATATATATATATATATATATATATATATATATATATATATAAAAAAGAAAAAATCAGATCGTTGTTATTTTATTCATTCCAATTATTGATGGTATACTTCCTTGTTCTAGGTTGCGACCAACGTGAAGATCGGAGACCCCCTGACTCTTGTTATCTCGATGGATAAGGAGCTGAGCAAGCACGGGATGAAGGTGACAGACTGCACCGTGCGTGACGGGCTCGGCTGGGCGCAGCAAAACCTGCTAAATGACGACGGGTAACCAGTATTCCCTTTTAATGTATATTTAAAGCATTAATTTATTATCACTCATCAATCACTTTGTATAATACCACTTTAAAACACGAAGTCGAATGATGAATGATGAAGGGTGAATGATAAGGAGAGTGTTATATTACCATACCACAAAGTTTTGAACAGCGCTTTTAATATGCAAAATATATATTTTTAATATTCATTTTTTATAAAATTTATATTTGAAGCACTAACTTTGTGATTGTCCATTTTATAATTTAAATGTTACTTTGTTTTAAAAATCGTTATAAATATTTTATTATAACTTAATTATAATGTCTACCGGTTTCATAGCTAACCACTACTTTATCAAGACTGATTAATACTAAAACACTTTCTACTAAACAAAATTCTAAATATTTTGACGGCTATGCAAAGGAGCTTGGGTAGATCCCAAGTGGCTTTATTTTTTTGTTGATTGGCAGTCACAGTCGAAAGACTTATAAAGAATATTAGAAATTAAAAAGGGAATTAATAATAATTTACAACTAAAAAATTCACAAGTAAATTATTTTTCTAAAAGTCCGTTATTAAACATGTTTCCAATCACTCATCATCCCTGATCCCTTTTGCCTGTGACTGCCAATCAACACAACAAAATAAAGCCACTTGAGATCTACCCAAGCTCCTTTGCCTAGCTGTCAAAACATTTAAAATTTTGTTAAGTAGATAGTGTTTTAGTATTTATCAATCTTGATAAAGAAGTGGTTAGTTTGGAAACCAATAGACATTATAATTAAGTTATAATAAAATATTCATAGTGATTTTAAAACAAAGTTACATTTTAATTATATATAGTATTCCCTTAGACCAGCGGTCGCAAACTTAACAGCAAATTGGGAAATTTTAGTAGTGTGGTTGTCAATCATGGGTAAAGTGGTGAATGTTACACATGTGTAAAGCGATCACTCAAACCATACTGCGACAGGCCGTAAGCCCGGACTTCCACATTCATCACTACTTTGCGTGGCGTTAACTTTGAACGGGGAGAAACGAAGTCCATAAATATAAATAGGGTTTTGGTGTATGTTTCAGTTGCCCCCTGGACAATGAGATCATGGGCATGTTCGACTACTCTTCAGATGGCTCCCGGGCCTCGGTGACCTTCCAAGCGCACAAGTTCCCCTACACCGCCAGCGTATACTATCAGTGCGCCGTCAAACTGTGCGGCGTCAAGGACTCCCACCAATGTGTGAGTATTTACTTGTTTATTTATTGATTAATAAATAATAAGAATAAAACCCTTATCCGCACCCCAATGGTGTATAGGGCACTGTGTCATATAAACGCAGTGTTATCTTGATGGTTTACACATGAATGAAGGGTGATCAGCCCTCCGCTTCAGGTACCAGTCCATGGTAATATTGAATAAATATTCCAGTGAAAACATCACTTATATTTATTTCCCCCCCCTTGGGAATCGAACCCGGGACCTCCAGAACGGTAGCCGAGCGTGCTGACCATTACACTACGGAGGTGGACAAACGATTATTTATTGATTAGGCGTTTAAATTGTAGAACTCCATTTTAATTTATGTGTTAATTGTTAAATCTAACACTAATTTTTTGAGTCTACCGAGTTGCATTTTATTGTTAAAAAAAACATAAAAATTTATATTGTGACAATTGTTTTGCATAGTTACGGCATTTTCAAACAAATGTGAAGATTAAATGGACTGACGGTCCTTATATAGCTGTACTATAGCTACTTTGTCAATCTCCGTTGTGTAATGGTCAGCACGCTTGGCTCGGATAAGGAGAGTAGATAAAATAATACTGAAATATTTGATTGTGTTGTTCAGAAACCTTCGTGTGGAGCCGACAAGCCCCGAGTCCGGCGCCAGTCTGACGATGAAGAGGCTCCGGCGAAGATCGAAGTCTTCTCGGGACTGTATGTCAACGAGGCTACCGACCTGACGCCTGACACGGATTTCGTTACCAAGGAAAGGGTGAGTTTGTCAAATTTCTACAATAAATAAGTATAATTAATTCAATCTGAAACATAGGAACGAACTTTGTGAACAAGTATTTGAACACACTCAAAATGTTGTTCATAAATTATCTGGTCAAATTATAAGTTAAAATAATAAAATGAAAAGGATGTTTTCTGGCATTAATAAATATATATATATTTTTTTTATGTATTAATTTTAAATCAAACACAGATTTTTTGAGTCTACTAAGTTGTATTTTATTAACAAAAACACATAAAAAATTATATTGTGACAATTGTTTCGCCTTATTAGGGCATTATCAAACAAATTTCCATGACATTCGTTTGATGATGCCCTAACAAGGCGAAACAATTGTCACAGTATAATTTTTTATGTGTTTTTGTTAATAAAATACAACTAAATTGACTCAAAAAATCTGTGTTTGATTTAAAGTTAACACATAAATTAAAATGGAGTTATACAAATTAAAAACACCAAATCAATAAATAATAAATATTTTGGTTAAATTTCAGAATCCCGAGGACGCCATTTGCATCTCTCAGCGGAACTTCGCCATCGCTATCTGCATCGCCGGCTTGATCCTCATGCTGGCGGTGGTGGCGGCCATCTTGGTCATCCTAGCCAGGCGGCGCGGCCCCAAGTCCATCAGCAACACGGGCAGCTCTATATACAGCGGGCCCTACACCAACACGGGCTACTCTCATGACAGTTAGGCGCAAGATGGCCGCCTTCTGCAGCCAGCTACTCAAAATGGCTGCCCTTCCAAATTGAATTGAACCAGTACAGGGGTATCATACTGCATTAAAAATAGTTTTATACCATCCAATGATGCATACTGCATCAAATAATAGTATCTTGATCGTAAATACATACACAAATTAGAGCTATGGCTCTAGTGCATATGCATTCACACTAGCACTAATCGGCTGTCCAAACTTAAAACACAGTAATGGATATTTTTTTGGCAGTATGCTTTTTTTACATTTTCGGACTAAGTAGAATCTACTTAATCCAAAAATGCAAAAAAACGTACTACAAAAAAATGTCCCTTACTGTGTTTTGAGTTTGGACAGCCGTAATGTGTAAAGGCAACTAGCCGTAACTCAAGTAGCGGCTGTTTGGCGTAACACGGCTCAAAGCATTCTTATAACCGGCCTCTATCATATACAATCACAGATTTTGCTCCATCTCTTTCCTTTACCGAGATGTTCATTATCCAAATAGCCGAAAAATTGTATTGATTTGATACATGTGAACGGGGTAGATTGTCACATTTAACTTCTGTATTGGTTCAATTCAACAGCCAAAAAACATCACATTCACAAAACGGTTTTATTTTTTCTATCTTTATTCTTAATTTGTGATTTTTGAGGGTTTATTTTATTTCAAATGTATTCAATGACCAGCTAAATTCGACTTTATATATATATAAATTTATTATTGTCATTTTATCCATATAGGTGTCGGTCTTCGTACTTAATTTTCAATGGTACCTACCTACCGTACTCATTATCTATTGTATATTGCAAAAAACCATAGAAAAACTGTTGAAAACATAATAAATTTTATCTTTGGAATTCTGGAAAGTAAGTACTTAAAAAGTATATTCCTGTTTACTGTATTTATATATATATTATTTTATATTTTCTTACAATTAGTTTTATAATATCTATTTGATTAATACTATATTAGGATTATGAACAACTGTCCGACTTGGTTTCGGTGACGTTTCATAACTATTTCATTGAAAAAATACCATTTTTTTAACTTTCTCTCCTAACTTGACTATTAAACTAGACATTGTGCCATTTTATACGAATGACGGAAGAAGAAAACACATTTTTTAATGATTTAAAAATGTAACCCGCCAGTTTTAATATTCCTTTATTAAATCAATGAAATTCTGGAACGACACCGAACACAAACCATTCGGACATTTTAGAAATTAGGATATTAAAAAAATGCTTGAAAATAGTGATATTAAAAATCAATCCATAGTGCAATTTTAGCTGATTTGTGATTCCATTTTCTTTTTTGAAAAACCACAGACAAATAATAGATTATAATGTTTTATAGGTAAGAACTTTTTTAAAGTTCCTACTCTGCAAAGAAATAAACTATATTTTAGTCAAACACTTATTGAATATCATTGATATTTTTTTATACATGTATTTCTGAATCATTTCAAAATCTGTTTTTGCCACATCGAAATAAAATTTATGTAATATTATTTAATTGTTTTATTTTTCCTACTTTTCTTAACAGGACCCATTGGTGCATATGGCACTGTGTTTATACTTATGAATTAACAAGTAATTTACAAGTACTGTGGTGATTCTTCTTCTTCTTCTTTAGCCTTCTGCCCTCCGCTGATGGATATAACCCTCTTCTGTATCCTTCCATTTTATTTATTGATTTGGCGTTTAGTTTCTAGAACTCCATTTTAATTTAAATATTAAATGTTCAAATCAAACACTGATTTTTTTTAGTCTACTAAATTCTATTTTACTGTTAAAAAACACATGAATATCATAATTATGACACCTGTTTTGCCTTGTTATGGCGTTTTCAAAGAACGATTTCGTTCATTAGTTTGAAAATGCCATAACAAGGCGAAACAATTGTCACAAATATAATTATTATGTGTTTTTTAACAATAAATACAATTTATATATTAACCATATCCGCTCCCTAGGTGGAGCATATGGAGTCCACAAACTGTATCTAGGCTTTTCTGTCGGCTGCCAGCTCCCTTGCATCCTCCCAAGTCAGATCCGCACCCCGAAGTTCTGACGAGAACTGCCGACAAATTGTCAGCAGTGGTCGGGAACCTGATGCCTTGTAAAAGAGGCAAGCTTGATGGCGGCTCTCAGGAGGCATGCGGAGTACATGGCCAAGCCAACAAATACAATTTAGTACACTCAAAAACTCCGTCCTTACATTTTTTGTGAGGTTGCTACTTGCAGCCAGTTTCTATGTTGTCGGACCATCTTTTTTGAGGTCTTCCGACGCCTCTTTTATTTTCCCAAGGTGTTCATCTTACAATATTAGGGTTTATCCTTTTAAAGTGGTATTACAGAAAGTGAAGGATGAATGATAAGCTGAGGGTTGTATTACCATACCACAAAGTTAACAATGCTTCTAATATACAAAACTTCTTCATCTTCAATCTTCAAATCCTCATCCGTACCCGATGGTTCATAGGGCACTGCATCATATAAACAGTGTTATCTTGATCGATAACACATGAAGGAAAGGTGATCAGCCCTGCGCTTCAGGTCCAGCCCAGGGTAATATTGAATAAATATTAGAGTGAAAAAATCACCTATATTTACTTGACCCCCCCCCCTAGGAATCGGACCCGGGACCTCCAGAACGGTAGTGCTGACCATTACACCGCGGAGGCGGACATAAAAGCATACAAAATATAGTTCATCCTTTTGTTTGGCTAGTACTAACTAACCGTCACGCCGCTTCTCCGCAGGGGTAGGCAGAGAGAATAGAACGCCACACCACTCTGTCTTTGCAAACATTCTTCGCCTCTTCCACGTTCACGCATCTCCTCATACATACCCGCCGATTGTTATGACTCCTAACCTGACCACTTTCAAGTATTTGGCATACCTGATCGTGCCATGATTTTTTTGCCATGTTTTTGGCTAGTACAAGTCGAATAAATGAAACATACTTTCGTTCACAGAACCATTTTATTTTTTATATATACAACAATTAGCTAGAGATGAACGTAAATGATAACTTATATGTTTCGGCAGAAAATAAGCTGTGATAAATATTTCCTCCCTAAAAGTACTCAGCGATTCCCTCCGGACGCCAACTGCAAAAGAAAAAGGACCATGATAAATAAAACACAAAGTTTTATAACATTAACCATATTATTTATAATAATAGTACAGAAAACCATAATTAAAGTTATTTTGAAAAAAAAAAAACAGATATCCAACAAAATTATTATTTAAAAAATTTCAAGTCCCAAATAAAGAATCCATTTATAAAAAAAAAACGCAAAAAAGCTTATTTTCATCTCACCAATAGATGTCCCTAGTGAAGTTCTAGTGATTCAAGAACAATGTTTCAAAAATTTCATATATATATTTATAGAACTTCCAAGAATTTGAGTAGTGTGGTCGTCGATAATGGGTAGAATTGGTGAATGTTAAACGTGTGTAAAGATATCACTCAAACCAGCCTATGACGGTCGTCAGCCCCGTAAATGCCCAGACTTCAGAAAAACAATTCACTTCAAAAAAAGATTTTTTTTTTTATTCATTTAATATATTTACATTATTATTTATAACATAATACATTTGAATAATTTATACATATGGAGAACTTTTATATTTCGATTCGCTGTGCCTCTCCAAAAAAGAGACTGCGCTCTTGTGCTTGGAGAGGGACTTACACTCGTGGTTTAATGTTATTTAATAAAAGATATAATAGTTTTTTTTTTGTATATTTTTTCAAGATTTAAATGTATAGAGCTTTAATTTTTTTTCTTAAGTATTTTTATACCATCTATTTTTTTTATTTCTTTAGGGAGTTTATTTAAATGTTTGATTGCCACATATTTGATGTTAAAACTAGTACCTAAGCACCTTGAATTGTATAGCTATATAAGGACCGTCACTCCATTTAATCTTCACATTCATTTGAAAATGCCATTATTACGCGAAACAATTGTCACAAAATTGATTTTTATGTGGTTTTTTTAAACAATAAAATACAGCTTAGTAGACTCAAAAAATCAGTGTTTGATATTAACAATTAATACATACATTAAAATGGAGTTCTACAAATTAAACGCCAAACCTTTAACTCTTACCACTCTGTAGGCCAGACATTCTGGCCCGTATGATTCTAGTAGGTAGCTCCGCGGGCCACAATGTCTGGCCCACAGCAGGTATAACTTTAATCACCGATTTCTCTATCACCCAAGTATATTCGTACAGTTAAAACTAACTAACTAACTAACTAACTAACCATCACGCCGCTTTCCCGCAGGGGTAGGCGGAGAGATTAGAGCGCCATACCACTCTGTCCTTGCAAACATTCTTCGCCTCTTCCACGTTCATGCATCTCCTCATACATACCCGCCGATTGTTACGACTCCTAAACCTGACCACTTTCAAGTATTTGACATACCTGATCGTGCCATGTTTTTCTCGGTCTTCCTCTGCTTCTTTTCCCACTAACATTCGCCTCATAAATTTGTTTTACCGTTCTTTACTCACTCACTCGTTCTACATGTCCAAACCGTCTCAACACACTTTTCTTAATTTTATGGATAATGCTTATCTCAGCTTTGCATTCCTTCCTTATTTCACTATTCGCACATCTATCATACATCGTTTTGTCTCACATTCTTCTGAGAGATGGCATTTTGACTGCATTCAGTCTACTTTCATCCTTCGTTTGCCAACTCCGTGTTTCACTTCCATACATTAGAGTTGGAACCAGGACTCCCTTGTGCACTGCGTATTCGACTGTATTCATACAGTTAATCTTAATTAACATGATCATACAAATTGCCAGACAGAGTGTCCCAAAATTAAGGAACCAAAATATTTATTTTAACGGCAGAGAAACGTCACATTTTTTTTATCAGGGTAGCTGATCAGTTGAGAGGAAAAATGGTCAGAGTGGAAAAGGTTAAGTAAATACAATTGTGACTCACCACGGTAACGATGGAGCGGTCTACTTGAGGAGCTGGTGACGCACAATCAGGTAGGGGGCAGCGAGTCCTGACCCGAAGAAGAGGCAAAAGTACGCCGTCAGCTTGTAGCGGTTGCTGATGTCGAAGGGAAGGTTCTGGAAGGCACAATCCGTCATTTACAAGAGGGAAACTAAACACGTTGGCTGCCAACTAGGAGATAACTGGTAGATTGCGGGGTGATGTCTTTGCTAGGGCGCCGGAGTTATATTATTACCATATTCCAGCAGCTACTATCAAATTCCTAGTCCATCAGTGCTAATATCGCTCACTCCTTTCAAGAACGACATA